>NC_040105.1:23966160-24041381 GCF_003369695.1 Bos indicus x Bos taurus
ATGGCTGCGATCCAAAAGTCTACAAGCAATAAATGCTGGAGAGGGTGGGAGAAAAGGGAACCCTCTTACACTGCTGGTGGGATGCAAACTAGTACGCCACAATGGAGAACAGTGTGGGAGATTCCTTAAAAAACTGGAAATAGAACTGCCTTATGATCCAGCAATCCCACTGCTGGGCATACACACCGAGGAAACCATAAGTGAAAGAGACACATGTACCCCAATGTTCATCAGAGCACTGTTTATAATAGCCAGGACATGAAGCAACCTAGATGTCCATCAGCAGATGAATGGATAAGAAAGCGGTGGTACATGTACACAATTGAATATTACTCAGCCATTAAAAAGAATACATTTGAATCAGGTTCTAATGAGGTGGATGAAACTGGAGCCTATTATACAGAGTGAAGTAAGCCAGAAAGAAAAAACACCAATACAGTATACTAACGCATATATATAGATTTAGAAGATGGTAAAAATAACCCTGTATACGAGACAGCAAAAGAGGACACTGATGTATAGAACAGTCTTTTGGACTCTGTGGGAGAGGGAGAGGGAGATGGTGGGATGATTTGGAGAATGGCATTGAAATATGTATATCATATATGAAATGAGTCACCAGTCCAGGTTCGATGCACGATACTAGATGTTTGGGGCTGGTGCACTGGGATGACCCAGAAGGATGGTATTGGGAGGGAGGAGGGAGGAGGGTTCAGGATGGGGAACACATGTATACCTGTGGCAGATTCATTTTGATATATGGCAAAACCAATACAATATTGTAAAGTTAAATAAAAATATATTTAAAAAAATCACATATATTACAATAGTTCTACAAAATACGGTTTAGAACACTCACTTTGCAGATTACAAATTTGGTAATATTCTCAAGTTCATAAGACTTGTGACAGAGCTGGAAATAGACATTTGGTCTGCATCTGTCGAGAGGCCACACTGTTCCACTCTTCCCAGCCTGAGGCAGACCTAGTGTCCTTCAGTTCTCCTGTCATCTCCCTACTCCAAACTGTATTTCAGAGGCTTCTGTTTCAAGACAGCGGTGTAGGAGGATGTCTGTTCATCTCCTCCTGCACCATAACTGCAACTAGCTGTTGAACAACTATCAACAGGAGGACGCTGGAACACACCACAAATGATACCCCAAATTCAAAGAATAAGTGAAAGTCGCAACAAGATAATAGGAGGGGTACAATCACAATGAATTCAAATCCCATACCCTCTGAGTAGGTAACTGGAGAACAAAAAACCAAGAAGTTCTCCCACGATTGTGAAAGCTCTGCACCTCACATCAAGGAACGCAGCCTGTGGTTCTGACAAAGGGACTTGGAATTCCCTGGTCATCTGACCTTCAAGGGCAATGGGATTTGATTATAGGACTCCCACAGAAGTAGGGGAAACAGGCACACCACTCTTGGAGGGCACAAACAAATCTCGCATGCACCAAGACCCAGAGAAAAGGAGCATTTACTCCACAGGAGACTGATCAAACCTACCTCCAAGTGTTCGAAAGTCTCCTGTGGATTCATGGGTCAGCTGGGGCTCAACACAGGGATGGGGCACTGGCAGAAGCAGTCCTAGAGGTCCTCCTTGTAGTAAGCCTTCCTACAGGTCAGCATTAACTCTGCCATAGAGACCACAGACCCATAATTCAAAGAGAGGCAAGCACTCTAATGTTCACTGCAGAACTGTTTACAACAACCAGCACATGGAAGAAACGTGGATGTACAATCGACAGATGCAAGTATAAAGAAGCTGTGGAAGGCACATTCAATGGAATATTGCTCTTGTTATTTGTCACTAAGTTGTATGTGATTCTTTCTGAGACCCCAAGGACTGTAGCTCACCAGAATGCTCTGTCCTTGGGATTTCCCAGGTAAAAATACTGGGGTGTGTTGCCATTTCCTTTCTTCAGGGAGTCTTCCTGACCTAGAGATGGTCACGTTCCTGCCTTGGCAGGCAGATTACTTACCATTGACTCACAAGGGTAACCCAGTGGAATATTACTCAGTCAGAAAAATGACAAAATTGTGTCATGTTAGAGAGATGGATGGACCTAGAGAGTGTTATACCGAGAGAAGGAAGTCAGAAAGAGAAAAACAAAGATTGAAAATTAATGTATATATGTGTGGAACAAGAAGAACGGCACAGGTCACCCTATTTGGCAAAGCAGAAATAAAGACAGTGATATAGAGAACTAATGTATGGTACCAAGGGGAAAGGGTAAGGGTGGGAGAATTAAAATATTGGGATTGACACATACACACTATTGATTACTATGTATAAACTAGACAACTGTTGGGGAATATACTGTATAGCACAGGGAACTCTCCTTAATTCACTGGGATGCCCTCAATGCGAGGGAAATCCAAAGTGAGAGGATATATGTATATGTATGTCTGATTATTTTTAGCATGGAATAGAAGTTAACACAACATGTAAAGCAACATACTGCAAGAAATATTTGCTGCCATTGACTCAAAACAGTGACTGTAAATGTACTTTTATTTAAACATTCCATGGTTTTCCAAAGAACAATGCAAAGTAAATCAGATTTTTCCTTCACAGGCTGTTATTTCACACAGTGTTTTTTTATGTTAACATGTATCTTTCAAAATGTAAATGTCATACAAAGGAAACTAGGATTAATAACTTTTTAAATTTCTCTTCTTTACTGTAATTGTTTTTACTTTCCTAGTTAGTATGGGAGAGCAAAACATGCCATCTCAAACTGTCTCTTTTGATACACAGATTATTCTAACTGAAAACAATCAAGGCCAAAATACTCAGAAAGGAACATGACCTTTGGCCTAACTGCTGAAAGAACTTAGGCAAAGGTCCTGTTTCCTGAAGAGAACTATGGACCAGAGATAGCTGCAAAGATTATGGGCAAGGTGTGGTGGCGAAATCTTGGCAGGGCCTAGAGATGAGAGTCCACTCTGTGGCCCGGGGTCTCTGCCTGGCACAGAAAACATTCTTTTACCAACATTCCCTTTCCCATCTCCATGTGAACTTCCTTCTTATTATTTTCAGGTCCCAAAGAACTACCATTAAAATTTTCTTTTCTCTTTGGCTCTGGGCTTTGGCCATGTTGATGAGCTATTTAGTTTTCCTGGGTCTCTCTCATGTCTATGTGTTATTATACATTTATTTTATCTTATTAATCTGTCTCACATCAGTTTAATTCTTCGACCACCTGCAAAAACCCAGAAGGGCAGAGGGAAGTATCATGCTCCTCCATATTAGCTACATCTCACATATTTCTCTCTGTGTTCAAAATCCCTAATGAGGTATTCAGTAACAAACTAATGGCTACGAATGTCATTAAGGATTTTACTTATATTGATATAATTACATATTTCTTTATGCTTTTCTAATTTTTATTTATTTATTTACTGAGCATTACCCCGCCCAATATAGCAAGAGCCAGGTTTCCTCATAGCCAGTCCCTCCCATCAACAAGCTTCCAAAAGCCTCTTAAACTCATTTTTTCAGAGGGGAGACAGAAGAACTACAATGCCCTATTCTCTAGAATGAAAACCACAGTCACACGAAGCTAACCTAAATGATCACATGGATCACACCTTTGTGTAACTCAAAAGCTACAGGCCAGGCTTTGCATGGCCACCCAAGGTGGATGGCTCCTGGTGGAGAATTCTAACAAAATGCAGTCCACTGGAGAGGAGAATAGCAAATCACTTCACTATCCTTGCCTCGAGAACCCCATGAACATCATGAAAAGGCAAAAAATATGATACCAAGAGATCATACCAGGGGGAGATACCTGCGCACCCCAGGTCAGTAGATGTCTAATATGCTATTGGGGAAGAGCCCAGAAACAGCTCCACAAAGAATGAAGAGACTGGGCCAAGTCAAAACGACACTTAGTTGTGTATGTGTCTGGTGGTAAAAGTAAAGTCTGATGCTGTAAAGAATAGTACTACATAGGAACCTTGAATGTTAGGTCCATGAATCAATGGAAATTGGTCAAGCAGGCGATGGCAAGAGTGACCATCAACATTTAAGAAATCAGACAACTAACATGGACAGGAATGGGTGAATTTAATTGAGATTACCATTGTATCTGTGGGCAAAAATCCATTAGAAGAAAGGGAATATATCATAGTCAAAAAAAGAGTGCAAACTGCAGGTACTGGGTGCAGTGTCTATAAGGACAGAATGATCTTGGTTCATTTCTAAGGCAAAGCATTCAGCATCACAGTAATCCAAGTCTATGCTCCAACCACTGATGCCAAAGAAGGTAGAGTCCAGTGGTGCTATGAAGATGTAC
Organism: Bos indicus x Bos taurus; assembly: GCF_003369695.1. Lineage (NCBI taxonomy): Eukaryota > Metazoa > Chordata > Mammalia > Artiodactyla > Bovidae > Bos > Bos indicus x Bos taurus. The sequence goes on from NC_040105.1 coordinate 23,970,467, forward strand.
ATCACAGCCTAGAACTAACATCCCTAAAAAATGTGCTTTTCATAATAGGGGACTGGAATGGAAAAGTAGGAACTAAAGGAATAACTTGCAACTGAAGATGGAGAAGCTCTATATAGTCTACATAAACATGACCCGGAGCTCACTCTGGCTCAGATCATAAGTTCCTTACTGCAAAATACAGACTTACATTGAAGAAAGTAGAGAAAAGCACTAGGCCATTGAAATATGACCTAAATCAAGTTTCTTATGATTATACAGTGGAGGTGAGGAATAGTTTCAAGGGATATGATCTGGTAGGAAGACTGCCTGAAAAACTAAATATGAAGGTTCAGAACAAGGTATAGGTGGTAACCAAAATCATCCACAAGAAAAAGAAATGAAAAACGCTAAATGGTTGTCTGAGGCCTTACGAATACCTGACAACAAAGGGAAGCAAAAGGCAAAGGAAAGGTGTACAAATCTGAATGCAGATTTCCAAAGAGCAGCAAGGAGTAATAAGAAAGCATTTTCAAGTGAACAATGCAAAGAAATAGAGGGGAAAAATAGAATGGGAAAGACTAGAGTTCTCTTCAAGAAAATTAGAGATACCAAGAGAACATTTCATGCAAAGATGGGCACAATAAAGGACAGAAACTATAGGGACACAACAGAAGCAAAAGATTTTAAGAAGAGGTGGCAAGGATATACAGAAGGACTGTTCAACAAAGGTCTTTATGACCCAGATAACAGTGATGTTGTGATCACTCACTTAGAGCCAGACATCCAGGAGTGTGAAGTCAAGTGGGCCTTAGCAAGCATTCCTAAGAACAAAGCTAGTGGAGGTGACGGAATTTCAGCTGAGCTATTTCAAACCCTAAATGATGATGTTGTTAAAGTACTGCACTCAATATGCCAGCAAATTTGGACCACTCAGCAGAGGACACAGGACTGGAAAAGGTAAGCTTTCATTTCAATCCCAAAGAAATGCAATGCCAACGAATGTTCAAACTATCATATAATTGCGCTCATTTCACATGCAAGCAAGGGAATGCTCAAAATCCTTCGAGCTACGCTTCAACAGTATCTGAAAAGAGAACTTCAATATGTACAAGCTGGATTCAGAAAAGGCAGAAGAATGAGATATCAAATTGGTAATCTCCACTGGGTCATAGGCAAAGCAAGTGAATTCCAGAAAAACTTCTACTTGTTTGACTATGCAAAAGCCTTTGCCTGTGTGTATCACAGGAAACTGCAAAATTATTAAAGAGTTGGGAATACCCGACCACCTTTCCTGCCTTCTGAAAAACCGGTGTACAGGTCAAGAAGCAACAGTTAGAAGTGGACAAGGAACAACAGACAGGTTCAAAATTGGGATATGGGTACATTAGGTTGCATATTGTCACCCTGATTATTTAAGTTATATGCACAGTACATCATGAAAATTCCCGGATGGATGAACACAAGCTGGAATCAAATTGCCGGGAGAAATATCAATACCTTCAGACATGCATATGATACCACCCTTATGGCATAAATTGAAGTGGAACTAAAGAGACTCTTGATGAGAGTGAAAGAAGAGAATGAAAAAGCTAGCTTAAAACTCAACATTCAAGAAATTAAGATCATGGCATCTGGTCCCAACACTTCATGGCAAACAGATGAGGAAAAACTAGAAACAATGGAAGATTTAATTTTCTTCTCCAAAATCACTGTGGATGGTGTATGCAGCCACGACGGTGGTGGTGGTGGTTTAGTGACTAAGTCGTGTCCGACTCTTGTGACCCCATGGGCTGTAGCCTCCCAACCTCTTCTGTTCATGAGATTCTGTAGGCATGAATACTGAAGTGGGTTGCCATTTCCTTCTCCAGGGGAACTATCTGACCCAGGAATTGACCCCAGATATCCTGCACTGCAGGCACATTCTTTACCAACTGAGCTACGAGGGAAGCCCCAAATTAAAAGATGCCATGAAATTAAAAAACGCTGTTTCCTTGAAAGAGAAGCTATGACAAACGTAGATCACATAATACACAGCAGAGACATCACATTAGTAAAAGAGGTGTGACTAGTCAAAGCTATGATTTTCCCAGGGATCATGTGTGGATGTGAGTGAGCGCTGGACTGTAAAGAAGGCTGAGCGCTGACAAATTGATGCTGTTGAATTGTGGTGCTGGAGAAGACTCTTGAGAGTCCCCTGGACAGAAAGGGGACCAAACCAGTCATTTCTGAAGGGAATCAATGCTGAATATTCATGGGAATATCTGATGCTGAAGTTGAAGCTCGAAACATTTGGCCACCTGATGGGAAGAGCTGATTCATTGGTAAAGACCCTGATGTTGGGAAAGATTGAAGGGAAAAAGAAAAGGAGGCAGCAGAGGATGAGATGGTTGGATGGCATCACTAATTGGATGGATAAGAGTCTGAGCCAACTCCAAGAGTTTGTGAAGAATAGGGAGCCTGGCGTGCTACGGATCATGGGGTCACAGTCAGAGATGACTGAGCAACTGAACAAAAGCAACAACACAGAACTGCAAAACAACAAAAGTAAAATATACTGTAAGCAATGGACAATAAGTAATAACACCATATTGATATTAGTTGCTCATTTTTAATAAACGAACTTGTATCAGTTGAACCATTCCAAGATGTTAATAACAGAAGATGCTAAGTGGAGGAAGAGACTGGCTCTATAGGAACTCTGTACACTATCTGCTAAATTTTCTATAATCCTAAATCTGTTCTTTAGAAAAATAGAGAGGCTCACAAGACAAGATGTTGACCACTCATTATGAAAGAAATGCAAACCAAAGCTACAATGATGCATCATCTCACACTTGCCAGAAAGGCTATCATAAAAAAATCTAGAAACAATCAGTGCTGAAGTGGCATGGAGAAAAGAGAACCCTCTTGCACTTTGAGGGGGAATGTAAATTGATATAGCCACTATGGAGAACAGTATGGAGAGTCCTTTAAAAACTAGAAATAAAACTACCCAATGACTCAGCAATCCCACTACTGGGCATACACACTGAGAAAGCCATGTGTGAAAAGATTCACGGACTGCACTGTTTATTGCAGTACTATTTACAATAGCTAGGACATGGAAGCAACCACCTCAACTTCCACTAACAGATGAATAGATACAGAAGTTGTGGTAGATATATACAGTGGAATATTCTTCAACCATAAAAGTAACAAATTTAAGTCAGTGGCAGTGAGGTGGATGCACCTAGAGTCTGTTTCACGGAGTGAAGTAAGTCAGAAAGAGAACAAAAAGTATTGCGCAGTAACACATTTATATGGAATCTAGAAAATAGCACTGATGAATCTATTTGCAGGGTAGGAATAGAGACACATGTAGAGAAAAGACATGTACACAGCAAGCGATGGAGAGAGAGGGACAAACTGAGAGTGGCTATGACATATATGCACTACCATGTGTACAAGAGAGAGCTAGTGGGGAGGTGCTCTACAACAGAGGGAGCTCAGACTGCTGTTCCGTGATAACCTGGAGGACTGAGATGGGGGTGGCGTGAGGGATGCTCATGGAGGGGATATATGCATACTTACAGCTGCTTCATACTGTTGTACAACAGAAACTAACACACTATAAAGCAATTCTCCTCCAAATAAAATTTTTCATAAACTCTCTACTGATTTAAAATGTAGAAAAAATCTGGACAGTAACACATAGCCAGTACAGAGTTATATACAACAATGCCAAATGAATAAGAGACAGGAACAATGAAGAACAAAAGATAATGTAGGAATTTATCCTCGAATTAAAAATCTGAGGAAACACGCACAGAAAGTATTCAAACATATAAATAACTTCAGCTATCTCGTATAAAATAGATCACCATAGCAAAACCAAGAGTCTGGCCTGGAAGAATCAACAATTACTTAGACCACGTAATAGAAAATCCAGCACAAATAAAAGCAACCATACCAAAAAAACATACCTACAAAGAATCCTCAGAACAATGTATAGGTTCCACATAGAGGCAACAAGAAGAATTTCTTGACAGCTTTAGGACAAAGAAGTCTCAAACAGAATAGTATGTTATGTGTATTCATGAGGAGCAGATATTGTAAGACTGTTAATATTGCTTAACTCCTTTGCAGATCTACTCCAGTCAGACCAGCTGAGACCACAATCAAACATGGGCTGCTGTTTCCTGTACCCAGAATAAACCACGGAAAACTTACACAAGGAATAAAGACAAGTATTAACAAAAGCAAAAGCACAAAACTAAATAATCCCCGAGGCAAAGTAAGTCTCTAATGAACTTGACCCTATGAGTGTTAAGGTGAGGGAGTCCTCAGAGACTGACAAGGGGTGTGCAGGCTACAAGGGAAGAAGACAACAGGATCAGCTGGAAAAGGCTTTAAAGTGCAGCCCTTGATTCTTCCACTGTGCCCTGGGGCCATGAATCGCTACAGCCTCACTGAAGGAATCTGAGGTAGCATCTCAGAGCTCCCATGCCAAGACCATGGGGAACCAGTCTGAGTTGGATGTGGCAGCATGGCCCAGACGTCATGAAATAACCAGCACAAACTTTGTTAGTGCATGACAACTGGCCCTTTTAAGTGATCACCTTAATAGACTATCACCCAGGGACTAAAAGAGAAAATTGAGTACCCCAAAAATTATACCAAAGGACAGAAATTCACCTCAGAACTTTCGAGCAATGCCCCTGCAGTCGACTAAGAGCCCACAGTGAGAATCGTCAGGCTAAGGAGCCCCTTCACTTACTCTGCTGGGATGGTGTGGGGCATGGTGAGGGACAGGGGTGGATTCATACCAGAAAGGGAAGGATTTCCAGGCCCTGCCAGCAGTCAATATGTAGATCCTGAGTGAGATGTGAGGGGTTCCACACCACAGAAAGCAGTCTCCCATCCTTCCCTCTCAGCTCATCTTACCTGCGACAGCCATTTCCTGGAAGCCTCAGGCAGAAGGGTCCAGAGGAGATGTACGTGCACTTCTCAGCAGGAGTCTCGGGACTTGATATCTTCGATGGGAGGCCTTGGCCTCAGGTCAGCAGATGGGACGTAGCGCACCACCTACAGGGGTTAAGGGAAGACACGGAGAGCGGACAGAGCATCACTCAGCCCGGAAGACGGGGCCCGAAAGTGCCCCCACTGTCATTCTCAGGAGCTCCAGGAAGCCCGTTCGGCCAGGCCAGAAACAATTCCTGCTGGGGTGCTGATGGAACCTAGAGCCTGGGAGGGAGGCCCGTAGACTCTGCTCGGTACAGGGAAGGTCTCAGGATCCGCGACGATGCAAGGAGAAGTGCACATGCCAATCCTCCGGGAAGCTCCCCCGGAACCCCGCCCGCCCTGGCCCCGCCTCTGCTGTCCGCATGGAACACAGATCCACATGACCGGAAGTGACGACAACGCACCACGATGAGGCTGCGAAGCCATCTTTGAGAGCTGCTGCCGTCTTAGAGAACTGCCGTGTAGGGTGCCCAGACGGAGGACTCCCAGGTCTCAACAGGGGTCTGAGTGTGAGGTGACGTGAGTTACAAGTGTGGGACACACGTCCAGCACGCCCAAGCCTTTCCCTCTGAAAAGAGAGGGCCGGACAACCCCCGGCCATTCTGCCCCTGCTCTCCCCTGGAAGATTCGGGCCTGCATCTTAAGCCCCAAGTCCATCCACTTCACCCAGGTGGTCTCCGAGAGGAAGGCTTCGGTCCGGGGCTGGTGGACTCCAGTTCTGCTCATTAGAGGGAAAGCCCCGAGCCCTGTAGCTAAAGGAGGGACCGTCGGGGAGTACTGAGGGCCTCCTCACCCTAGAACGGCAGCCACGCGAAACCCCCACCCCCCGAACTTGGCCTCGGAGCATCCGGGTAGGATCTGGGCAGCTCTAACGGCTGCAGATCACCCTCATTGCGATCTCGGATGCGGGACACTGAGGGAGGAGGGCACCTCGGTCCGAGGGATTGGTAGCTGGTCAGTACAGGGAGGATGTCAGGGCTCAAGAGGAGCCAGGGTGAGGACCATCCTCGCGGACACACGGACGAATCAGGACCCTCCTCTGTAGTCAGTGCTTACTCCCGGCCAAGCACAGGGAAGGGAGGCTGCGGTCTGAGTGGGGAGGTTAGAGCTTGCATACAGAAGGGCGGGTCCCGGGACCCTTAGGTGGGAGGCTGAGCACTCCCTCCTCTCCTTCTCCAGAGTCACAGGGAAGGTGGCAGCATCAGCCTTCAGAGCAGAAGAGGGATCGGGATGGGTGCTAGGGAGTCATTCCCCATTTTTCATCCTAACTATGAATGTGAACTGAAAGGACATGCCTCCCCTGCCAGCCCCCACAGGCCCCCCTCTAACGCCCAGGCAGGGATGTCTGGCTGTGCCCCAGGGCTCACTCTCACTTCTTCCTCAGGGTTCTCAGGGAACAGTCTGACTAGGAGAACAGGAGACTTGTGGGTCCTAGAGCAGTGGACTCAAGGCCACCTACGAAGCAGACTTGGTTTAAACCGGGGACGACCCTCTCTGGTGTAGGTGCTAATTTTTCTTTTTCCTTCCTCAAGGCCACTCAAAGCCTGCCTTCGTAACTGCACGCCCGCCTGCAGTCCCTGACCTGTGTCATCATGCCTCGGAAGCACAAAAACAAGCAACATGCCCATGGGAAACGCCACCAGGTCCAGGGGGACACTCAGGAGGCCCAGGCCAGTGCTGCTGCAGCCCCAGGAGAGGAGTGCCCATCCTCCCCCTCTTCTGCCCCTCAGGGTTCTCCCCCGAGCTCCCCTGCTGCTGGCGATCGCCAGGAGCTTCAGGGAGCCATGGCCCCTAGCTCTCCTGTTGCAGAGGCTTCCTGGGCAGGATCTGAGGAAGGTGCCCAGGGCCCCGAGGAGGAAAGTGCAGATGCCGCCCGGGCAGCCCTGCTCGCTCGGAGCATTCGCAAAGATCCTCTGATGAGGAAGGCCAGCTTGGTGATGGATTTCCTGCTGGAGAGGTACACCAAGAAGGAGCCCATCACACAGAACGGCATGCTGAATGTCATCGGCAGGAAGTACAAGCAGCACTTGCCTGAGATCCTGAGCAGAGCCTCTGAGCGCGTGGAGCTGGTGTTTGGCCTGGAGCTGAAGGAAGTCGACTGCAGCAGGAACATCTACACCCTCGTCAACAAGTTCAGTCTCGGGGTTGAGGAAGGTTCAAGTGATGAGGAGCTGCCCAAGTCTGGTCTCCTCATGGCGCTCCTGGGCATCATCTTTACGAAGGGTAACCGCGCCAGTGAGGAGGAGATCTGGGATTTCCTCAATGTGTTGGGGATCCATGCTGGGAAGAAGCACTCCATCTTTGGGGAGCCCAGAAAGCTCATCACCAAAGATCTGGTGCAGAAGGGGTACCTCATCTACCGCCGGGTGCCCAATAGTGATCCTCCGGGCTATGAGTTCCTGTGGGGCCCGCGAGCTTATGCTGAGACCACTAAGATGAAGGTGTTGGAAGTTCTGGCCAAGATCCAGGATAAGGTCCCGAGTTCCTTCCCAGACCTCTATGATGAGGCTCTGAGAGATCAGGTGGAGAGAGCAGCACTGAGAGGCGCGGCCAGGGCTCCAACAATGGCTGAAGCCAGTGCCCCTACCCGGGCCAAGTCCTACAGCTCCTCCCATATCTAGAGAGGGATCAGGGCACTTTGTTCCCTTCGTGTTGGAAGAGAACAGTCCACCTCTTAAATAGTTGAGGGTAGTAGGGGTGGGGGGAACAAAACCCATATGTTCTTCACAGTTTTAAGTAGTAAGGGAGTTTAGGTGCAGGTTTAACAAAATATACATGTTTTCTTTTTATCCATATGAATAATATCTAGTCAAAAATAGATGATTTAGGTAGGGAGGTAGAGGTTTTTTGTATTTTTAAATGTCACTACTCTTCATAAGGTTTATTATGCTTCAGAGTATCGGTTAATTAATGTCATGGATGTCATGTTTACTGCTGTTAGGTTTAAGACTAGGAGTTCATTGTAAACAAGTCGAAAAGACTTCAATATTTTCCTTATGGTCCAGAACAAGGTAACATAACATTGGAATAGAATTTTACTTGGAAATGTGTAAGAATCTTAGAGATAAGTATTTGGGAATCACAAAGGTTTCAGAGTAAACACTAGTTTATTCTTTGTCTTCTTATCTGTCCTCTTTTTTGCTTGTAAAAGTTAATAACATGGACTTAGATTTGTTTAGCTTATTCAAACTGTATGACATTTAAATCATAATAAAAGAGAGTCTTTGCTCATTATTCCTTTTTTCTCCCAAATTAATTGACCATCTTGTGTTTAGAAGGCTTTTTTATAGTACTGGGTTGATAAGAAAATGAAGCCCAAGCCACTGCCCATGGAATTTTGAGTCTAGCAGCAGGGACCATATAAGGAAGGTGGTGAGCTAACTCTAAGGAATAAACAAATCATAAATTTAAATGGGGGAGGTGTGGAAGAGGAGGTTCCAGATGAGAGCAAGGAAGGCGAAGTTACCTGATTAAGGTGGCATTGGGTCTTGGGAAAAGTCTAGTTCCTCGGTGGGAGGTCCTGTTCAGTCCAGATGCATGATGGGCTAGATGAAGCTGTGGGAGTGATGCCAGACACTCATATGATGGTGCTCAGAGGTGAGGCTGTAAACCTGGAATATATCTAAACCATATATTCACCATTATTTGGGGATATCCGAAAACCATAGGGAATGGAAGGGGCCCTGTGCACTTGAGCCAGGGCAAGTGAACACTGACACTACGTGTTTCATCAAAAGCTGTCCAGAGAGTTTCTGAGAAATAAAGGTGATACCCATTGAAGCGAGATGCCAAGACGTCACTGGACTGTCTCTCTTTTTCTGGGATGGGAGCACCAGAACTTGCTCTGTTAAACAGTTTAATTAGGTTATGTTTAGTGTAATTTGGCAAACTTTAAGGGAGGGCTCAATTTTTACTGTCAGTGGGATTAAATTAGGGGTGGTTTGGACAAAAAAAAAGCATCTGAGAGGGAAGTTGCTGGTCCTTGAGACAAATGAACTTGTCCTTGCATCCATGTGGAGAAGATAACCCCAAACACCTATTAAAACAAGTGCTCAAATAGGGAAATACTGCTTAGTTTTTACTTGCTTGGGAGCATTAGTGCTGATGTCGATTTGATTATTGTTTGGAGTTGCATATTCTCTAGTATAGCCTGGAAATAAAATTATGTGATGGAAGTTTGTTATCATTCGGGGTCAAAATCACCTTCGTAATAACGGCTATTCATTCAAAGTACCAAAGCTAGCCTCATACTGTGCCAGGTGATTTACATACATCACACATGTCTGTGGTCCTACACTATAGACTCTTTCAAACACAATTTGCAGATAAAGAAGCTGGAATAAAGCAGCTCAGACTCAAAGCTCATAAATGATAGGAGCTGGACTGAACCCCGGCACTGAATTCCTCCAGAGCCCATACTGTGCCACTCCTCCAGGATGAGGCTAACCTTGGGTCACTTCCTCTTTCTGAACATTAGTCCAAAAGGTATTTCACATGTGAAATAGCAGAATTTCATACCCCAAACACAGTTTTGGAATAAAAAGCCCCAGAAATAAGTAACAAAAAATGAAAATAAAAGTGAAGTACAAATAAGGAAGGAGACTGCATTCAGTGACAATTTATCTACAAAGGAAATGTCAGTAAACTGCAATAGATCAGGGGTGCAGAAAATCATTTAATTCAGCCCCTTCCTTTCAGAGAGTAAATCTGTTAAGAGTGAAGGTTCTACAAGAGGCTGTGTCTGGTCAGTGAAGAGAAGGAAGAGATCAGCGTGTTTTCTCTGATAGCACACCACCTATGCTGGGGCCCCCTCCCAGACTATAGCCTCCCTATCACTCCTGGGACTCAGTCCACTCTCTGTGAGATTTGTTGCAGGCAGACTAAGACTTTTCAAAGACGTGGCTTTTACCAAGAACTCTTTCATAGAAGAGACAGGAGTCAAGGTAAAGACAGATGAATGAGGAACTGAAGTCACAGAGAGACTGGCCTGTGTCGGCTCTCAGAAGGCCAAGAGAGGGTTGCCAGGCTGCACGTTCGCTCACTTCTTTTCAGGGCTTGCAAGGACATGGTCTTTGGTCTACATGGGTCACCTTAGGTTGAAAGAAAGAGGAAATCCAGAGTCCCCCAGGAGTCAAGGTGAGGTACCTGAGTGAGGGCATACCCCTACACTGAATACAGAGGGCCCCAAGAAGCCTGAATCCTGATGTCATCCCTGAAGGCACAGGTAAGAGTAGCCTCATGTGGCATTCCCAGACTTTCCCTCTCTGGCACCACAGGGAGTGAGGACCTTGGCCTGAGGAGAGCTCCCTTATGTAAACAGAGAAAGGAGCCCCAAATGCTTCCAGGAGTCCAGCTTTGGACTTACAAAACCCCCTGATCTCAGAACTCTGAGGAAACCACACAGAACCCTGCCCTTCCTGGCATCCCTGGGATACCTGCTTATTGTTGACATGACATGCCCATTTCCTTCTATGATGTCACAAGGGGGGTTGGGACATGGTCCAAGGGGTATAGCCTAGGGCCAGCAGTGGGATTATTTCCAGGTTTTCCAGAAACCAACTGAATACGTTGAAGACGAAGGGAACCACACAGCCCATAACCATATGATTCATCTCATCCACCCTCGCCTCAGAAAACCAAGGACAGGTATGGACGGATGAGGAGAATCTTACTTTCTCCTAGGGGTCTCACAGGGATGCTTGCCCTACTGTAAGAAAGTATAGTAGTAGACGGGGTGGACCTAAGTGGAAGGGAGTGTAGAATTTCAGGCCACAACAGAGGTCAAAGCAAGGACTGAGGGATCATCTACCAATAAAAAGAAGTGATAACGAAACCAGCCCTGTTCCTTATAGCCCTTGAAGAACCAGGGCAGAGCTATCAAGCTGAAGTTCCATCAACATTTATTTACATCAGGTGTGTAGGAGGTAAACCCCTTAGTATGAAGGTGCAAATACTATTCCAAGAAAGGGGTGGGGACACCAGGCCCTATGGGGGAACCAAAGGAAGCACTCTTAATTCGTGTTGAGGACTCCAGAGGCCACACAGAAAACTTCCCACTGAGCACTCAGTACTGGGTGATAACTACTGACACGGGTCATAAGCTGAGGACGTCTTCACTTCTCAGAAATCCCAGGGAAATTTGTGATGACAACTAGAGGACAGCAGAGGGAATGGGTCCTATGACTGGTCCCTAGTTGGGTGGTGGTCTTGAATGTGAAATAACAGATGCATCTGCGTAGGAGACTACCAGCCCCTTCTGTCACCCCAGCATGCCTGAGGCAGGGGTAGCAGGATGAACCCTAAAGATCACTCTAATTTCCTTCAATATGTTTCCCAAAGGACAGGCTGATTAGGAGAATAGGAACCCTGGGGGTTTTCAGAACAGTGCCCTCAAGAAAACCACAAATGTAGCCTTCGTGATAACCAAGGTGGTATTTCCCTGCTGCAGCTGTACACTCAACCTTCGTCTTCCTGTGGGCCCTTATCACCTGCCCTCCTACTCACACTTCTAATCATTGTCCCCCAGCGCAGGCATCATGCCTCAGGGTCAGAATCATAAGCTCTGCACCTGTGAGAAATGCCACCAGGCCTGATGTGAGCCCCAGAGTCACAGGGGACTTCAGCCCGCTGCAGTAATGGAAGAGCTTCCCTCTACTTCTTCTCTTTTAGAAGATAATTCACAGAGCTCCTCAGCTACTGGGTCAAATAGCAATTCCCAGGGGTCTTTGGAAGCCCCATCTACTACCAACACTTTTTCAACTACTTCTGACACAACATCTGATGAAGAAGATACCAGTCAAGATGAGGAAGATCCATGTTCCTCCGATGTCTCATCTTCTACTGAGAACACCTACAGTGATACTCTGAACAGCATGACAAGTTTGTTGGAAGAGTTCCTTCTGCATAAATATAAAATGAAGCAGCCCATTATGAAGGAAAGCATACTGAAGATTATCCACCCAAGATACCATAACCGATTTGCCGAGATTCTCAAGAGAGCCTCTGAACACATCGAGGCTGTCTTTGCAGTTGACTTGAAGGAAGTTGATTCAACCATCCACTCCTATGACCTTGTCAGAAAACTGAACCTGCCCAACAATGGGAGGGTGTGGGATGGTAGGGGCTTACCTAAGATTGGTCTCTTGATGACAGTTCTGGGTGTGATCTTCGTGAAGGGCAATTGTCCTGCTGAGGAAGACATCTGGAAATTCTTGTATATGGTGCGAGTATATGCTGGGAGAAAACACTTCATCTACGGAGAGCCCAGGAAGCTCATCACCAAAGACTTTGTGACGATGAAGTACCTGGAGTACCGCCAGGTTGCCAACAGCGATCCTCCACGTTAGGAGTTCCTGTGGGGCCCACGAGCCCATGCGGAAACCAGCAAAATGAAAGTTTTGGAGTTTTTGGCAAAAGTCAATGATACGGTCCCCAGTGCCTTCTCATCACAATATGAAGAATCTTTGCGAGATGAAGAGGAGAGAGCTCGAGCCACAGTTCCAGCCAGGCCTGGCACCACTGTCACTTCCAGGCATGTTCCACGGCCACGTCCAGCAGCTTCTCCCACCCCTATTGAAGACCAAGACTTTTAAAAAATCATCCAGATAAGAAAATTTGACATCAAAATAGGGACTTTTGCCAAAACGGGAAGCAATCCCACAATAACACTGATGGGACAATGGAATGAAAAAATGAAAAAAATTTCAAAACATCGTCAACCTTGATTGTTCTCCATCTTTTCTGTGTTCTATTTTGTAAAATTAAATAATTTATACCTCGATATGCTTCTTGAAAAATGCAGGAGCTATTAAACCTTAACAAGTTAGACCTCTTACTGTCTTCATTTATTTTTTGAGCATCTGCTCTTTGAAAGGCTCTATGCCAGTTCTGGTGAGGCTAAGGTCAAGACCTAGCCTATGCCCATACAACTTTAGAAACAAGGAGCTGCAATCACATAAGCAAGATCTTGAGATAGCCTTTAGGAATGACAGAAAACTAGAAAGACTATCCAGGAGGAAATCTCTACCTGGGGTAACATACTGATTTGTTGGGCTTTCCACAACAAAACCCCACAGAATGGATGGCTGAAACAACAGAAATTTATTTTCTCAGAGTGCTAGAGGCTAAAAGTCCAAGATAAGGGCTGGTTTATCCTGAGGCTTCTCCTCTTGGCTGCCAGGTGGCCACCTCTTCACTTGGCATTCCTTTTGAATGCATATATCCCTGGTGTCTCCTTTTGTGTCTCCATTTCTTCTTATAGTCGCATTGGGGTATGGCCCACCCTAATGACCTCATTTTAACTCTACGATCTCTTTATTTTTTGTTTATTATATTGTGCTCATTGATCTTTATTTATTTATCTTTTTTTTTGTTTATTTTGGGTTTTTTTGATCACTGGGATGACCCAGAGGGCTGGTATGGGGAGGCAGGTGGGATGGGGGTTCAGGATTATATACACGTGTACACCCATGGCAGCTTCATGCTGATGTATGGCAAAACCAATACAATATTGTAAACTAATTAGCCTTCAATTAAAATTAAAAAAATATTTAAATCAACCATATCTTTAAAGACCTTATTTCTAACTACAGTTCCATTCTCAAGTACTCTGAGTTATGCCTTCAATATGCATTTGTGGAGGGGACACAATTTGGCCCCTAACAGACAGAAATCTAAGGTGTCTCTGCTCTTATCTCAATGCAGGAGATTCCAGGGCACAGACTGGTATTCTACGCACATCATCTCCAGGGAGTTTCTGAGATGTAAGGGTGAACTCCCTTGAGGTGTTTAGGGAAGAAGGACATTCCTCCCTTTATCCCTTTTGAATTCTTGTGGTTAGACTACTAGTGAACTTGACACAAGACAGGGTAACAGAAGAAAAAGAGACAAATTGCAATTCATGTGCACAAGAAGTGTCATAGAAATGGGACCTAAGAAGTGGGCAAAGCAGGCAGCTTCTTTATTTTGTAGACAACAAAACAATTTGTGAGGAATCGACAGGACAAATCAACTTAGGTTTTAGGTACTCAACTAGTAAGGAATCTAAACAGAATCTGTACCCAGGGTAGTAAATGAAAGACTTAACAAGGTTTGTGTATACAGGCTTCTCTGCTTGAACTGCCTACTTCTGGTTAGAAGGGTTTCTCTCTGCCTCCAGATACAGGCAGTACATCCTTCATATGAGATGTATTTCCTGCTCTCAGGGAGGCAGATATCGGGGGGCGGTGGAATGTCCCTCCTCTGTTGGCTGTTTCTTAAGTTACTTGAAATCAAAATAATCAATATGCCACTGTGGTATATTTGGGGGCAGAGTGCCCTAAGCCTTGACAGGTGCCTCCTCTGAAACTTGCCTGCAAGTCTCACATGGTAAAAGCTGACCTGGTCACTGTGGAGAGAGAGAATGGATTAGTGGAGTCCTCCATTTCATGGCAGCAGTTGCATCATTCTGAGAACAGGTCAGTTTATTTGAACAGTGGTATCTCATTTCAATAGGTGGTGATGCAGGTGGGCTCCCAAAGCTAGGTCTAGGGTGCAAGCGGTATCAGGTAGTTATTAATAAGAGGCATTTCTATGGAAACAAAAAAAAAAAAGCAGACATTAATGATTGGAGCTGGTTATAAACCAGTTTCTGAGCCCAGGGGGTAGTCAGTCAAGAAGTTTTCTAGGTGTGAGGATCGAAGCAACTATTGTAGTTTGAAATGTCTCTATCACAGTTAGCAATATTTCTGGGTGATCAGGTTAACTTTCTGAGTGGCTCGTATAGCAACAGTCATGAAGTCTATTTCAAAATGAGCTGTTGTACCCCAGTGTTCATCGCAGCACTGTTTATAATAGCCAGGATGTGGAAGCAACCTAGATGTCCATCAGCAGATGAATGGATAAGAAAGCTGTGGTACATATACACAATGGAGTATTACTCAGCCATTAAAAAGAATACATTTGAATCAGTTCTAATGAGGTGGATGAAACTGGAGCCTATTATACAGAGTGAAGTAAGCCAGGAAGAAAAGCACCAATACAGTATACTAATGCATATATATGGAATTTAGAAAGATGGTAACAATAACCCTGTGTACGAGACAGCAAAAGAGACACCGATGTATAGATCAGTCTTATGGACTCTGTGGGAGAGGGAGAGGGTGGGGACATTTGGGAGATTAGCATTGAAACATGTATAATATCATGTATGAAACGAGTCGCCAGTCCAGGTTCGATGCACGGTACTGGATGCTTGGGGCTGGTGCACTGGGACGACCCAGAGGGAGGGTAGGGGAGGGAGGAGGGTGGAGGGTTCAGGATGGGGAACGCGGGTATACCTGTGGCAGATTCATTTCGATATTTGGCAAAACTAATACAATATTGTAAAGTTTAAAAATAAAATAAAATTAAAAAACAAAACAAAACAAAACAACAATGACAAAAAAATGAGCTGTTGTGACAATTTCTCTGATCTTTGCATCAAGTCATCTAGCTTCACCTTGCAGGACTTCAGGAAAATGGCAATGTTAGTTCTCAGTGATTCAAGTCAAAAGAATGGGAGAGTGACTGGATCAAGATGGCAGAGGTGTATCACTTGGAGCTTACCATCTTCCCACAGACACATCAAAAGGATGGGAGAAATTGGGAATTTTAGTAAGAAAATTCCGTAGTCCAGCTAGATACGGGTGGACACTAGAAAAATTCAGGATCCAACCTAGTTTGCAGGTAAATAATAAAACTTCAAGGAAACGTAATACCACTAGAACCTAATACCCACACATGTGTAGTACACTTTCTATTGAACCAATTTTTTCTATCATCTCCCTTATTTCTACTGTAGACAGGAAAACTAAGACCTAATATGTTTGCAAAGGAAGTCTAAATTCAATAAACTTGGCCTGATTATTTATCTGAGTACAGTAAGAATAACAATTTGCCAATAGGCGCTTTTAAATCTGCTTTGCTGGAACAGTTCATAAGGAGTCTCCAGAAAGACATTTTAATAGCCTCTTGAGGCTAGGAAGCCACAGCAAAAACTTGTTGTCAAACCTAGAGATCTGGATGAATTCCTCTCTTCCTGAAGTCCCCAAAACATCCTAAAGTTCCTGTGCCTGCCAGAAGTGATCATCCTTACTCACCTGGTAAGGCTGATGGGAATTCTGTCAGCAAGGTCCCAGGCTGTTTTTCCAATGGGTTTTTATGGCTCCATGGAAAAAGCAAGAGTTCCAGAAAAATATCTCTTTCTGCTTTCTTGACTATGCCAAAGCCTTTGACTGTGTGGATCACAATAAACTGTGGAAAATTCTGAAAGAGATGGGAATACCAGACCACCTTACCTACCTCTTGAGAAACCTATAAGCAGGTTAGGAAGCAACAGTTAGAACTGTACATGGAACAACAGACTGATTCCAAATAGGAAAAGGTGTACATCAAGGCTGTATATTGTCATGCTGCTCATTTAAATTATATGCAGAGTACATCATGAGAAATGCTGGGCTGCAAGAAGCACAAGCTGGAATCAAGATTGCTGGAAGAAATATCAATAACCTCACATATGCAGATGACACCACTCTGATGGCAGAAAGTTAAGAGGAACTAAAAAGCCTCTTGATGAAAGTGAAAGACAAGAGTGAAAAAGCTGGTTTAAAACTCACCATTCACAAAATTAAGATCATGGCATCTGGTCCCATCACTTCATGGGAAATAGATGGGGAAACAGTGGAAACGGTGTCAGACTTTATTTTTGGGGGCTCCAAAATCACTGCAGATGGTGATTGCAGCCATGAAATTAAAAGACGCCTACTCTCTGGAAGGAAAGTTATGACCAACCTAGATAGCATATTCAAAGGCATAGATATTACTTTGCCAGCAAAGGTCCGTCTAGTCAAGGCTATGGTTGTTCCAGTGGTCATGTATGGATGTGTGAGTTAGACTGTGAAGAAAGCTGAGCACCGAAGAATTGATGCTTTTGCACTGTGGTGTTGGAGAAGACACTTGAGAGTCCCTTGGACTGCAAGGAGATCCAACTAGTCCATTCTAAAGGAGATCAGAACTGGGTGTTTTTTGGAAGGTCTGATGCTAAAGCTGTAACTCCAATACTTTGGCCAGCTCACGCGAAGGGTTGACCCATTGGAAAAGACTCTGATACTGGGATTGGGGGCAGGAGGAGAAGGGGACGACAGAGGATGAGATGGCTGAATGGCATCACCAGCTCAATGGACCTGAATTTCAGTGAACTCTGGGAATTGGTGATGGACATGGAGGCCTGGCATGCTGCAATTCATGGGGTCACAAAGAGCCGGACATAACCGAGTGACTGAACTGAACTGAACTGATGGTTAACCTTAGTTTCCTGAAGTTATCTGGTCATATCCAAGTCCACCTGTGTGTGTCAAATATGACATTCCAGTCAAAGTCTCTGTAGTGTAATCAATGTTTCCACTTGTGTCCCACTATAAGAACAGATTCTTACTGAACTTTTGAAAAATAACTATTTCCCTAAGGAAATAAGAACACTGAGAGTTTCTAATTTCTGGAGTGGTATGGTAGGGAGAGAAAAATTAGTGTTTCAATTCTAATGACAAATGTACAATTTATCAAATTTCTGTGTTAAAAAATTTCCTTATATCTAGAAAATTAAAGATTTTTAAAAGACAGTACTCTTTTAAAAAATCAGGAAAATTATCATTATATTTGTAATTCATTAAGCCCCATGTTAGCCCAACAGACTGGTTCCAAATAGGAAAAGGTGTACGTCAAGGCTGTATATTGTCACCCTGCTTATTTAACTTATTTGCAGAGTACATCATGAGGAATGCTGGGCTGGAAGAAGCACAAGCTGGAATCAAGATTGCTGGGAGAAATATCAATAACCTCTCATATGCAGAGGACACCACCCTGATGGCAGAAAGTGAAGAGGAACTAAAAAGCCTCTTGATGAAAGTGAAAGGGGAGAGTGAAAAAGTTGGCTTAAAGCTCAACATTCAGAAAACAAAGATCATGGCATCTGGTCCCATCACTTAATGAGAAACAGATGGGGAAACAGTGGAAACGGTGTCAGACTTTATTTTGGGGGGATCCAAAATCACTTCAGATGGTGACTTCAGCCATGAAATTAAAAGATGCTTACTCCTTGGAAGAAAAGTTATGACCAACCTACATAGCATATTGAAAAGAAGACAGTACTTTGCCAACAAAGGTCCGTCTAATCAAGTATATGGTTTTTCCAGTGGTCATGTATGGATGTGAGAGTTGGACTGTGAAGAAAGCTGAGTGCTGAAGAATTGATGCTTTTGAACTGTAGTGTTGGGGAAGACTCTTGAGAGTCCCTTGGACTGAAAGGAGATTCAACCAGTACATTCTCAAGGAGATCAGTCCTGGGATTTCTTTGGAAGGAATGATGCTAAAGCTGAAACTCCAGTACTTTGGCCACCTCATGCAAAGTGTTGACTCATTGGAAAAAACTCTGATGCTGGGATTGGGGGCAGGAGGAGAAGGGGGCCACAGAGGATGAGATGGCTGGATGGCATCACTGACTCAAGGGACCTGAGTCTGAGTGAACTCCAGGAGTTGGTGATGGACAGGAAGGCATGGCGTGCTGCGATTCTTGGAGTTGCAAGGAGTCGGACACGACTGAGAGACTGAACTGAAAGCCCCGTGTTCCTAATTCTTAAATTGCCAGAGTCCAGTTTTTGTATTGTTTCTGTCAATCCTCCCTCAAGTTTGTGGCTCATATGGACAATGGTTAATTTCAAGAAGCCTTCAAGGTTTTGGTTAAAGCTTGTATAATTTGCCCAGAGAAATGTGTGCCTGGATCACACTTGATAAACCAAGCAGAGAACACATTTTCTCACACTTTCTTTGCCACCGTAAGGGAATCAGCCTTGCAGCAAGGTAAGGCTTCAACTCGTCCAGAAAATATAGGAATGACAAGAATATTTTGATGACTCATCTGTTCTGTTCAGTCTCTCGGTCGTGTCTGACTCTTCGCAACCCCATGGACTGCAGCACACCAGGCTTCCATGTCCATCACCAATTCCTAGAGCTTGCTCAGACTCATGTCCATTGAGTAGGTGATGCCATCCCACCATTTCATCCTCTGTCATTCCCTTCTCTTCCTGCCTTCAATCTTTCCCAGCATCGGGGTTTTTTCCAATGAGTCAGTTCTTCACATCAGGTCGCCAAAGTACTGGGGCTTCAGATTCAGCATCAGTCCTTCCAATGCATATTCAGGACTGATATCCTTTAGAACTGACTGGTTAGATCTCCTTGCAGTCCAAGGGACTCTCACGAATCTTGCCCAGGAGGAACAAGATGGCAAGAGGAGTTGGTGGACATTCTAGAATACATCTCTCTCCAAGGATACATCTGGAATACACCTTCAGACACAGAAGTGCATGCAGAATACCAGCTGAGAGTGGACAGGAGTACATGACCAGCAGAAAAGAATATATAGACCCATGCAAAACTCAATGTCAAGCCCTGAGCCTTTAGAGTGGGTGCACTGGCTCCAAGATCCTAGACTACCAGAGAACTAACCCTAGGATATCAAATAGTGAGAACTGACACAAAGGAAACCACTGGAATACAAGACTCGGCATCACCAAACCACTGATAGCACCCTCTGCAGGACGCCTCATCTAAACCACAAAGAAAACAAAAATGCAAACCCGATCATCGGCAGACAGAATTACCACCTTACTCAGCCTTGCCCCTCAGAGGAAAAAGCAAACAAACAAACAAACAAAACCTCAGCACAAATCTCATTCTATAAGAAGCTTACACAAACCACTGGACCAACCTTAGAGGGCAGAAACAAAAAGGAAGAAAAAATTCAACCCTGAAGCCTGGGAAAAGGAGACCTCAAACACGATAACTAAAATAATAATAATAATGGAAAAGGCAGAGAAATACTACACAAATGAAGGAACAAACCAGAAACACAGAAGTCCAAATCAATGAAGAGGAAACAGGCAAACTACCTGAAAATGAATTCATGCTAAAGGGAAGGCAGTGATACTGATACTTTGGAAACTGTCTGGCAAACTCTTTTAAGCTAAATATAGTCCTATCATATGATCTAACAAGTGAACGTTAAGGTATTTACTCAAAAGAGCCAAAACCTTAAGCCCATCCAAAAACCTTCAACCAAATTTTAATAGCAGAATGAGTCATAGCTGCCAAAAACCGAAATCACCAAAGATGACCTTCAGTAGATGAGTGGGTAAACAAAATATTGGAAAGCTACATGGAATACTATTCAGTTCTAGAAGAAAACATTTCAAACCATAAAAAGATACAGAGAAAATTCAATGTATATTGATTAGCAGAAGGAGCCAGTATAAAAAGCCTACATACTGTATGATTCCATCAGTGTTACATTCTGGAAAATGCAAATCTTTAGAAAGAGTAAAATGGTCAGTAGTCATCAGGGGTTCCAAGTGAGGTTTTGAGGGATGAACAGATGGAGCATGGGAGATCCATAGGGCATTCACACTCCTCTGCAAGACATCATGTTGGCTGAGTTGATACTATCATGCATCTGTCAAACACTAAAGAACTGTAAAACACAAAAAGTAAAATGTATTGTAAGCAATGGACAGTAGTGAATAATAACGTATTGACATTAGTTGGTCAATTGTAAAAAACGAACTTGTATCCATTGAACCAATACAAGATGTTAATAATAGAAGATACCAAGTGGAGGAAGAGAGTGGCTGTATGGGACCTCTCTATTCTATCTGCTGAATTTTCTCCAATCCTAAATGTGTGCTTTCAAAAAGAAATACAGAGGGGCAACAAACACATAAACACATGAAAAGAGGAGCTACATCGCTCATGATGAAAGAAATGCACATCAAAATTACAATGAGGTGTCACCTCATACAGGTCAGAATGGTCATCATCAAAATTTGTACAAGCAGTAAATGCTCGGGAGAGTTTAGAGAAAAGGTGGGACTGGAAATTGATATAGCCACAATGGAGAACACTGGGCAGATTCCTTTAAAACTAGAATTAAAACTACATATGACCCAGCAATAGAAATACTGGGCATATACACTGAGAAAAGAATCATTGAAAAGACACCTGTATCCAGTGTTCACTGCAGCACTGCTTACAATAGACAGGACATGCAAGCAAAGTAGACTTCAACTGACCGATGACTGGATAACGAAGTTGTGGTAGCCACATACAGTGGAATATTAGCCATAAAAAGGAACTAATTTAAGTCACTTGTAGTGAGGTGGATGCACCTAGAGCCTGTTTACAGAGCGAACTAAGTTAGAAACAGAAAAGTAACATACATTAACGAATATACATGGAAAGTTCGAATGGTACTCACGAACCTATTTGAAGGGCAAGAATAGTGACTCAGATGTGGAGAATGGACCTGTGGACACAGCAAGGGAAGGCATGGGTAGGACGAATTGAGAGCGTGGCACTGACATATATCGAGTCCCATGTGTACAAAAGATAGCTGGTGGGAAATTGCTATATAATACAGGGAGCTCAGCTTGGTGCTGTGTGACATCCTAGAGGGGTGAGATGAGGGGGTGGGAGGAAGTCTCATCAGGCAGGAGGAATATGTATACGTAGCGCTGATTCATCCTGTTGTATAGCAGAAACAACACAACATTATAAAACAAGAATCTGTCGATTAAAACAACTTTTTAAAAGTCTACTAATTTAAAAACTAGAAAAAATATCATAAGAACACAGTCAAAATAGAGTTACATGCACCAATGCAAAATGAAAAAATGTCAGCAATAATGAAAAGCAAATTATCATGGTAAGAATTTGATCCTCGAATTAAAATTCTTAGGAAACAGGCACAGAAAACATTGACACATATAACTAACTTCAGAAATCTGGCACAAAAAAGATCAACACAGCAAAATCAAGAGACTGGTCTGGAAGAATCGACAATGCTTAGACCATGTAATAGAAAACATACCATACACAAAAGCAACAAACTTAGAAAAATGTATGCACTCTACACGAAGGCAACAAGAAGAATTTCCTGAGCGCCTTAGGAAAAAGAAGTCTCAAACAGAGTAGTATGTTATGTGTTTTCATGAGGACAAATTTTAAGACTGTCCATTTTCCTTAAATCCTTTACAGATTTAGTACCACATCCAGAGTAGCTGAGACCACAGTCACACGTGGGCGGCTGTTTCCTGTACCCAGAACAAACCATGGAAAACTTACACAAGGAATAAAGACAACTACTAACAAAAGCAAGAACACAAAACTAAATAATCCCTGAGGAACAATAAGTCTCCATTGAACTTGACCCTATGAGTACCCAGGTGGGGGAGTACTCTGAGGCTGACACAGGCGTGCAGGCCACAAAGGAAACAGACAACAGGATCAGCTGGAAAAGGCTTGAAACTGGAGCGGTTGATTCTTCCACTGGGCCGTGGGACCATGAACCTCTACTGGTTCACTGAAGGAACCTGAGGCAGCATCTCAAAGCCCCATGCCAGGATCATGGGGCACCAAAGTTTGGGATGGACATGGCAGTATGGCCCAGAGGTCATGCAATAACCAGCAGAAACTTTGTTAGTGGATGACAACTGGCTCTTGTAAATGACCAGCTTAAGAGACTGTCACACATGGACTAAAAGAGAAAAGCTTGTATCACAGTAATTGTACAAAAGGACAGAAATTCATCTCAGGACTTTTGAGCAATGCCCCTGCAGTCAACTAAGAGCCCATAGTGAGAACCGTCAGGCTAAGGAGCCCCTTCACTTTCTCTGCTGGGATTGTGTGGGGCATGGTTGGGGACAGGGGTGATTTTATACCAGAAAGGGAAGGGTTTACAGGCTCTGCCTGCAGTCAATATGAAGATCCTGAGTGAGTGTGAGGGGTTCCACACCACAGAAGGTATTCTCCCATCATTGCCTCTCGCTTATCTTACCTGCAGCAGCCTTAGGCAGAAGCGTCCAGATGAGATGCTGGTACACTTCTCACCAGGAGTCTGGGGATTTGACATCTTCCAGGTGAGGCATTACCCTCAGGTCTGCAGATGGGACGTAACGTAGCATTACATTCAGGGGAAGACAGGGATAGAGGACAGAGAGCATCACTCAGCACACAAGGAGCCCCAGAGTGTCCTCACTGTCTGTCTCAGCAGCTCCAGGAAGGCTTTCAGGCTCGGGCTCACAAATTCTTCCTGCTTGATCTACTGAGAGAAGTGAGAGGCAAGGAGTGAGGCCAGTTGACTGAGATCAGCAGGGACGTCCCAGGAGCCACTATGAGTCGAAGAAGGGAACACATCCCCCCTCTTGCCGGAAACTCCCCCAGAACCCCGCCCACCCAGGCCCCGCCCCTGCTGTCCTCTTGGAGCCCAGATGCACATGATAGGAAGTGACTGCACCCTATCCACGCTGGGGTGTGATGCCATCTTTGAGAGGGCTGCTGTCTTTGAGAGCTGCTGTAGCTGTGACCAGAGGGATGAGTCCGAGGTCTCATCAGGGGTCCAAGTCGGAGGTGACATGAGTTACAAATGCACTGGATAGTTACAAAGATACGCCCTGGCATTCCCAACACCTTTTCCATCTAAAAGAGGGGACTTCACAGCCCCCGGCAAACCCCCACCTGCTCTACGCCTGGAGGCTCGGGCCAGGTGCAATGTCCATCGGCTATGCACACAGGTTCTCAGGACATAACCTGGGTCCAGGGGTTGCTGGACCCTGGCTTTGTTCAGTAGAGGGAAATCCGGGATTCTGTGGAGTGAAGGAGGGACCCGCTGGGGGACTGTGTCTCCATACCCCAGATTGGTGGCAACGCCTAATCCCTTACCCAGTGTTACTTGGCCGGAGAGCAACTGGTCAGCGTCTTGGCAGTTCTAAAGTCTGAGGGCTCCCTGCCTGCGATCACTGACACGGGACACTCGGGGAAGAGGGGACCTCGTTCAGAAGGGCTGGCAGCAGGTCAGCAGAGGGAGGATGTCAGGGCTCAGGGGGAGTCAGGGTAATGACCATCCTCCGCATCACACGGCTGACTCAGGACCCTCCCCTGTGGCCAGCACTTCCTCCCAGCCAAAAACGGGGACGGGGGCGGTGGTCTGCCACGGGAGGTTGCAGCTTGCTTGTGAAGGGGCAGCCTCCAGACAGCAGAAGGGCGGGTCCCAGATCCTTTCATTGGAGGCCTGTACATTCCCTGCTCTCATCGTCTGGGGTGACAGGGAAGGTGGCAGCATCAACTTCAAAGCAAGAGAGGGAACAGGGTGGGTGGTTTGGGGACGGGAGGGATATGAGGGAGTCTTACCCCATTTTTCATCATGACTCTGAAATGTGAACTGAAAGGACCTGCCTCCCCTGCCAGCCCCACAGGCCTCCCTCTAATGCCCAGGGAGGGCTGTCTGGCTGTGCCCCAGAGATCACTCTCACTTCCTACTCAGCGGTCTCAAGGGCGGGGCTCACCAGGAGAACAGGAGACTTGTGGGTCCTAGAGCAGTGGCCTCAAGGACCCCTCAGAGGCGGCTTTGGTTCAAGCCAGGGAGGAATCTCCTCACTGCAGTTGCTCACAACATCTGCTTGTCCCTCCTCTAGGTGCCCTCTTTGCCTGCCACCCAGCCTGCATGCGCCTGTCATCCATAACCTGTGTCACCATGCCTCAGAGGCACAGGAACAAGTACCATGCCCATGTGAAATGCCAAAAGGTCCAGGGGGACATTCAGTGTCCCCAAGAGGCCCTGGCCAGTGCTGCTGCAGCCCCCAAAGAGGAGTGCCCCTCTTCCCCCTCATCTGTCCCTCAGGGTTCTCCCCCAGGCTCCCCTGCTACTGGAGATCACCAAGAGCTTCAGGGAGCCATGGTCCCTAGCTCTCCTGATGCAGGGCCTTCCTGTGCAGGATCTGATGAAGGTGCCCAGGGCCCAGGGGAGGAAAGTGCAGGTGCCTCCCAGGCAGCCCCTGCCACTCAGAGCCCTTGAAAAGATCCTCTGACCAGGAAGGCCAGCATGCTTATGGAATTCCTGCTGGAGAAGTATACCAAGAAGGAGCCCATCTCACAGCAGGCCCTGCTGAAGGTCGTTTGCAGCAAGTATAGGCAGCACATCCCTGAAATCCTCAGGAGAGACTCTAACTAAGCATATGGAGCTGGTATTTGGCCTGGAGCTGATGGAAGTCGACCATAGGAGGAACATCTATGCCCTCATCAACAAGCTCAACCTCGGGGGTGATGAAGGTCCGAGTGATGAGGGGGGTCTGCCCAAGTCCGGATTCCTCATGGTGCTCCTGGGCATTATCTTCATGAAGGGTAACCATGCCCCCAGGGAGGAGGTCTGGGAATTCCTCAGTGTGTTGGGGGTCTATACTGGGAGGAGGCACTGGATCTTTGGGGAGCCCAGAAGGCTCATCACCAAACATCTGGTGCAGAAAAAGTACCTGAGGTACCGACAGGTACCCAATGTCAATCTTCCATACTACGAGTTCCTGTGGGGCCCGAGAGCTTGTTTGAAACTAATAAGATGAAGGTGTTGGAGGTGCTGGCGAAGATCCAAGACACCGTCCGGACTTCCTTCCCAGACCTCTATGATGAGGGTCTGAGAGATCAGGCGGAGAGAGCAGGGCTGAGAGGTGTGGCCAGGGCTCCAATGACAGCTAAAGCCAGTGCCCCTTCCAGGGCCAAGTCCTACAGCTCCTCTCACATCTAGGGAAGGATGCCCGGACACTTTCTTCCCTTTTGTGTTGGAACAGAGCTGTCAAGCTTCTAAATAGTAGAGAGTAATAGGGTGGAGGGAACAAAACTTGTATGTTTTTTACAGTTTTATGTAGTAAGGGAGTTTAGGTACAACTCATTTTAACAAAATATATATCTTTTTTTCCTTTA
The DNA here is from genome assembly GCF_003369695.1 of Bos indicus x Bos taurus. Classification (NCBI taxonomy): domain Eukaryota; kingdom Metazoa; phylum Chordata; class Mammalia; order Artiodactyla; family Bovidae; genus Bos; species Bos indicus x Bos taurus. The sequence goes on from NC_040105.1 coordinate 23,996,261, forward strand.
TCCATAGGAGAAATATCTATTGAAAGTTGATTTAAATTAGATTAAGGCAACGAGGGAGGAGTCTAGTATTTTCAAATACTAATTACTTTTCATAAGGTTTATTGTGCTTCAGAATACAAATGCATTAATCATATAAATCACATTGTTTGCTGTTTTAAAGTTTTATAAGCCATACGTTGGGTATATGTAAAACACATTGAATGTATTGAATATGTTGTTCACCATCTACACAAGGTAAGATGACACTGGAATAGAGTTTTCTCAAAGAGTAGTCAAGCTCCTAGATAGTGCAGGTTAGTAGGGGTCGAGCAAACCATGTTTTGGTCTCTATTTTCTTCCTGACTTAAACCAGTAACTTCTGCATGTTATTTATTTCATTTTTATCGAATACTTTTACTTCTACCAGATTCTTTTTCTTCAGAATATTGATTTGGTAATGATTTTCCAGTTTTATTTATTGCTGTTTTAGGATTTTTAAAGTTACAGTTTTGGTAGATGTAAAAGAAATTCATGAACCATCTGTATTGTCTTTATTACCTGGAAGTGGGATTTCTTTGGAAGGAATGATGCTAAAGCTGAAACTCCAGTACTTTGGCCACCTCATGCAAAGAGTTGACTCATTGGAAAAGATCTGATGCTGGGAGGGATTGGGGGCAGGAGGAGAAGGGGACGACAGAGGATGAGATTGCTGAATGGCATAACTGAGTCGATGGATGTGAGTCTGAGTGAACTCCGGGAGTTGGTGATGGACAGGGAGGCCTGGCGTGCTGCGATTCATGGGATCACAAAGAGTCGGACACGACTGACCGACTGAACTGAACTGAACTGAATATGTCGCTGAAAGAGAGATTTTCATGGTAATGTGAAACATGACCACAGAAAATATTGAAAAACCAAAAAAAAATTAGGCAAATATAAAGGAAAAAGCTTTTAATTTGTAGTTTGCCTTATTTCCTCTATTTTTTTTTTTTTTGGTAAAAATAAAATATACTTTGCCTTAATTTAGCTCTTTTAAGAATATTTATTTTTTTGTCCCAATGCACTGCATAGTCTCTGCTATCTACTGGATAAAAATAACCTCAGATAGGAAGGTGGTATTTTGGAGGTTCATAATAATCATAACCACCATTAAATTAAAGACCAGTGTTTCTTAATCAGTATGACTGCTTTATATGTATACATGAATTCCAGCATTCATGCAGGATGGGATTTAGCAGACTCCATCTATAGATGGATAACTTGCAGTCTTCTCAAGTTCACAAGACTGATAAAGTGACCTTCATCAGACAAGTCCCCTGATGTGCACTAGTCCAGAGTCCTTCCCTTTCTTTGCAAGGGCAAGCACTGAGGAAATCTCTTTTTACCAGTGACATATTTGGTACCGTGACTAGGATTGCTGCCATGGTGAACTCCAGTGGTCTTGCCCAAACTGCTGGCTGGAGACCCCTGACTTTCACCCTATCTCTCCCATGAAAACTTGCCTGCTGTCACTCTCTGCTTTGTTCTCTTTCCATGACCCACAGGGCAAGATCTGGATTAGCTCACTGTGTCATAAGAGCTGCAAGGAGTATGCCCAGGCTGTGCATACCCAAAGAACACTTGGGTGGCATTTGACACTGTCCTTGGGCCTGGTACCCAAACTTGCTCTTACTCTAGGCAGGTATCACTTGACTTCCTACTTTCGCATTCCAAGCCTCTATGATGAAAAGGACATATTTTCTTGGTTTTAGTTCTAGATGGTCTCGTAGGTCATCACAGAACTGTTCAACTTCAGTTTCTTTGGCATTAATTTTTGGGGCATAGACTTGGATTACTGTTGTATTGAATGGTTTGCCTTGGAAACGAACAGAGATCATTCTGTACTTTTTGAGATTGCACCCAAGTACTACATTTTGGACTCTTTTGTTGACTATGAGGCTATTCCATTTCTTCTTTAAGATTCTTGCCCACAGTAGTAAATATAATGGTCACCTGAATTAAATTTGCTCATTCCCATCCATTTTAGTTCACTGATTACTAAAATGTTCATGTTCACTCTTGCCATCTCCTGTTCGACCACTTCCAACTTACTTTGATTCATGGACCTAACATTCCAGGTTCCTATGCAATACTGTTCTTTACAGCATCAGAGTTTACTTTCATCACCAGTCACATCCACCACTGGGTGTTGCTTTCACTTTGGCTCTGTCTCTTCATTGTTTCTGAAATTATTTCTCCACTCTTCTCCAGTAGCATATTGGGCACCTACTGACCTGGGGTGTTCCTCTTTCAGTGTCATATCTTTGTGTCTTTTCATACTGTCCATGGGATTCTCAAGGCAAGAATACTGAAGTGCTTGGCTTTTCCCTTCTCCAGTGGACCATGTTTTGTCAGAACTCTCCACCATGACCTGTCTGTCTTGGGTGCCCCTACATGGCTTCACTGAGTTAGACAAGGCTGTGATCCATGTGATCAGCTTGGTTAGTTTTCTGATTGTGGTTTTCATTCTGTCTGCCCTTTGATGGATAAGGTTAAGAGGCTTGTGGAAGCTTCCTGATGGGAGGGACTGGCTGTGGCAATACTAAGTGACTCATACTAAGTGGCAAATATTTGTGACTCATACTAAGCGGCAAATATTTGTGACTCATACTAAGCGGCAAATAAATGAAATTTTGTTGCAGGTGTTCAAAGTGTCCAGGGAAAGGAGGTCTGAGGCCTCTGGGGCAAAAATCTGTTTTCCTTTCCTTTCCAGAGTTATGGACCTGGCAGGATAGACATTGCTGGTAGACTTTGCACAATTTTATAAAAATCTTCCTACCAGTGTCTATAATTTGAGTCATCTTAAATGATGGTCAGGGAAAGAGTTGCTAGAAAGCTGGGAGAAACCAAGGGGTCATCTTGAATTTCTCATAGCCCCAACTATTTATTTCATTTAAAGCTATTGTTTACCCACTTACTTTCTCCAATGTGGGAGCTGACTGGTGCCATATTAAATAGACATCAGGATGGCAAAAGTGTGGCAAGGAAGGGTCAATTTTTTTGGCAGAAGCAAAATGGACTTTATCTACATGTGCCACAATGTTCACAGATTCTTTTGTTGTTCTGCCTGTACATACAAGTCAGCTTCAGTGTTTCTCTGATACTTGGGTTTAGTCCTTTTAGTGTGAGCTTCAATTTTGATGACAGACAACATTCTACTACAGGACATAGAAGACTTCCAAAAGTTTCTAATAATTCCTGAAACACTTATTATGCACATCCATACAAGTCTGAAAGTGTGAGTTGCTCAGTTGTGTCTGACTCTTTGCGACCCCTTGCACTGTAGCCCACCAGGCTTCTCTGTCCATGGAATTCTCCAGGTAAGAATACTGGAGTAGGTAGCCATTCCCTTCTCCAGGGGATGTTCCTGACCCAGAGAGCGAAGTCAGATCTCCTGCACTGCAGGCAGATTCCTTACTATCTGAGCCACCTGGTAAGCCAGACACAACATAAAAAAGGTTTAACATTCCTTCTTACTTGGCAATGCTTCCCATGGTTAAATTTCATATAACTAATATTCTTAGTTCATTTTTTATTTAAATTTATTTATTTTAATTAGAGGCTAATTACTTTACAATATTGTATTGGTTTTGCCATACATCAACATGAATCCACCACGGGTGTACATGTGTTCCCAATCCTGAACCCCTCTCCCACCTCCCTCACCATACCATCCCTCTGGGTCATCCCAGTGCACCAGCCCCAAGCTTCCTGTATCCTGCATCGAACCTGGACTGGCGATTGGTTTCTTATATGATATTATACATGTTTCAATGCCATTCTTCCAAATCATGCCCCCCCTCCCTCTCCCACAGAGTCCAAAAGACTTCTATACATCTGTGTCCCTTTTGCTGTCTCACATACAAGGTTATTGTTACCATCTTTCTAAATTCCATATATATGCATTAGTATACTGTATTGGTACTTTTCTTTCTGGCTTACTTCACTCTGTATAATCGGCTCCAGTTTCATCCACCTCATTAGAACTGATTCAAATGTATTCTTTTTAATGGCTGAGTAATACTCCATTGTATATATGTACCACAGCTTTCTTATCCATTCATCTGCTAATGGATATCTAGGTTGCTTCCATGTCCTGGCTATCATAAACAGTGCTGTGATGAACACTGGGGTACACATGTCTCTTTTTATAAGGAGAGAGAACAAATCTTTGAGATATTTCAGGGGCCCTCTGAAATATACCTCAAAGCTACTTCTAAGTCAAAAAGACATGTAGAATTTGATTTGGAGGACGCTTGTCAAAAATATCAAAGAGGCTTTAGAACACTTAGTCACATAGATCATTGGGAAAAAAATGCTTAGTTATCCATTTAACCAAAATAACAATTAAAGACTTCATAGGCAAATATAGGTTATCAGTACAGTTCAATTCAGTCGCTCAGTCGTGTCCAACTCTTTGCGACCCCATGAATCGCAGCACGCCAGGCCTCCCTGTCCATCACCAACTCCCGGAGTTCACTCAGACTCACGTCCATCCAGTCAGTGATGCCATCCAGACATCTCATTCTCTGTTGTCCCCTTCTCCTCCTGCCCCCAATCCCTCCCAGCATCAGATCTTTTCCAATGAGTCAACTCTTCGCATGAGGTGGCCAAAGTACTGGAGATTCAGCTTTAGCATTATTCCTTCCAAAGAAATCCCAGGGCTTATCTCCTTCAGAATGGACTAGTTAGATCTCCTTGCAGTCCAAGGGACTCTCAAGAGTCTTCTCCAACACCACAGTTCAAAAGCATCAGTTCTTCGGTGCTCAGCCTTCTTTACACTCCAACTCTCACATTCATACATGACCACAGGAAAAACCATAGCCTTGACTAGACAGACCTTTGGTGGCAAAGTAATATCTCTGCTTTTCAATATGCTACCTAGGTTGGTCATAACTTTCCTTCCAAGGAGTAAGCGTCTTTTAATTTCATGGCTGCGGTGACCATCTACAGTGAATTTGGAGCCCAGAAAAATAAAATCTGACACTGTTTCCCCATCTATTTCCCATGAAGTGATGGGACCGGATGCCATGATCTTCGTTTTCTGAATGTTGAGCTTTAAGCCAATTTTTTCACTCTCCTCTTTCACTTTCATCAAGAGGCTTTTGAGTTCCTCTTCACTTTCTGCCATAAGGGTGGTGTCATCTACATATCTGAGGTTATTGATATTTCTCCCGGCAATCTTGATTCCAGCTTGTGCTTCCTTCAGCCCAGCGTTTCTCATGATGTACTCTGCATATAAGTTAAATAAGCAGGGTGACAATATACTGCCTTGACGTACTCCTTTTCCTATTTGGAACCAGTCTGTTGTTCCATGTCCAGTTCTAACTGTTGCTTCCTGACCTCCATACAGATTTCTCAAGAGGCAGGTCAGGTGGTCTGGTATTCCCATCTCTTGAAGAATTTTCCAGTTTATTGTGAGGTTCTGAATAAAATTTAGCTCTTTTAACATCCAGAGGACTAGGTTTACTTGAGCAATCATGGTCTGATAAAGATAAAACAAGATTACTCTCTCTCTCTTTCTCTCTCTCTCTCTCTCTCTCTATATATATATATATAGTCAGATTCCTTTAAGGTAAAGAAAAACTTTAATAATTTCTTCTTACTAAGAACAAACTCATAGAAAAAATACAGTTTGTCCTTTTAACAGAGATAAAACCAAATTCCAATTTTATACCAGGTTACTTTTGATATTTAAACTCATTTACTTAATTAAATTGATCCCAATTTTATTTATTCCTGATCACATATAAAATTCCTTTCCAAAGATTTATTTTTTCACAAAACTTACAATTTTCTATGTCCATTTTAGTTTGTGCCTTGTTTTCTTTCCCATTTGGGAATAACCAGCCTTACTGAAAATCCCATGGATGGAGGAGCCTGGTGGGCTGCAGTCCATGGGGTGGCTAAGAGTCGGACACAACTGAGCGACTTCACTTTCACTTTTCACTTTTATGCGCTGGAGAAGGAAATGGCAACCCACTCCAGTGTTCTTGCCTCGAGAATCCCAGGGACGGGGGAGCCTGGTGGGCTGCCGTCTACGGGGTCGCACAGAGTCGGACATGACTGAAGTGACTTAGCAGCAGCAGCAGCAGCAGCCTTACAAAAAACGACTTTCTTTTTCCTTAACAAAAACATCTCCATACCATATAACTTTTATTACCACCAAACACATTCTATGTCTGTTATTATACTCAGTAGCTTTAACCACATATTAAACTTCTTAATCCTTTTAATTTTAATTTTTTTAGTGAAAATAAAGAAGTAATTTTTTTCCTTTTTTTAAATTTAAATTTATTTATATTAATTGGAGGCTAATTACTTTACAATATTGTATTGGTTTTGCATAAATCAACATGAATCCGCCACGGGAGTACATGTGTTCCCCATCCTGAACCCCCTCCCACCTCCCTCCCCATACCATCCCTCTGGGTCATCCCAGTGCACCAGCCCCAAGCATCCTGTTTCCTGCATTGAACCTGGACTGGCGATTTGTTTCTTTCTTAATTGTATTAATATTTTGTGGCTCGGCAAACTTAAAAATACACATTATAATTTCCAGAAATATATAGAATAATCTTTCAATAAAGCATAAGGTACATTTATTAATAAATCAAAACATACTTAGTCTCTTGTAGTAACAGGTGAAATATATGCAAACTTAGACTTGTTCAACAATTAGTGTTTTAGTATTTTATCTTATTTGGAAATGACCAGAGAGTCAACAAATTTTCATCACTTAATTTAACTTAGCCAAACTCTAAGAGTATAAATTACCAAAGAGATTTAGGAAACAATTTGAGTAGACATATCACAAACGATTATTATTAAAAAGTTCACCTAGAAAGTCCTATCTCATTTATATCTATTTAATTCTTTTGTTCTTAATAATCATACTTAGATTCCTCATGAAAATCTCATTAAAGCATTTAGTCATTATCTTAAGACCTTTTGACTCTTTTTTGTTTGTTTGTTCCCGACAAATGTTGCAACAGAGACATTAGCTCATTTGACTAGTAAACCCAGTAGAACAAAAGTTGGTTATCCATATTTTATTTTATGCTAACTCTGAAGATATACCCATATTAAACCAGTAAGCTTAAATTTAGCTTTTATTTACTCAAGATTATTCTAGCTCATGTGAACTTGAAAAATATTTGGGTTGGTGTTTCTTAAACTTTAAGAATTTTTATATAAGCACGAGTTTTTGTAAGCCAATTAAATAGAGCTCTTTTACAAATATGATTTTGGCAACATAATCTGGAAGTAGAAAGATACGATATTTACAATGTATACATATAGACATACAGACAGACAATTAGCTTAAAGTTTTCATTGTAAAACTTTAGTCATGAATCAGGCACAGTACAAAACTCATTAGTTTATAAATAACAACTGGAATTAATTAAGTATACTCATTCAGATGGCTAAAGTATTTTTCTTTGTTTGTGGAGAAAATTTTAAGACCAGTATTTTCCCTTGACAAGCAATTTTAAAGAGACTGTTTAGGTAAGGGGGTGTTTTAGCAGTATGTGTTTAAAGAGGTCCCTTTTTTTTTTTTTTAATTCTACAGACTGAGCTAACCCAGACTCATTCTCAGGTGCTGTGACCTGTGTTAACACTTGAAAGACATGATAGAATTTATAACTTCAAGGGGCAGAGACAGAAAATGTGTTTTCTCCTAGGAGTTTTGGAGCATATTTGTCTATTATCATAAGTATTTGAGTAATTGCTATTAATTTTTTCCTTAAGTAAAGGAAAATTTTACTCTAATACCCTGGTTATTTATATCTACAAGCATTTTAGTAGGGATGGGCAAAGCCTTGGGACTTGTCAAGTTAGGTGTGTTTTGACTTGCTTCTAGAATCGTATTTCTGATTTTATATGTACAAGACAAAGACAGTTGTTTCTGTTAGCCCTTGGCTCCAGCTGATTTGTTCTGAGATTATGTGTAGGAGGTCCTGAAAATTTACTGAGGAAGCAGGGTTATTTTTAAGAAGGAGAATTTTGTTGGATTTTTGTTTAAGTTCTTTCATCATAATAAGGAATGTCTTAAGGGCAGTCATAATTTATTTTCCTTTCAATTTGATCCTCACATAAGTATCAATATGACAGATGTTTATGATGACAGCTCCCACAAAATGTTTTCCTTTTAAATACAGCCAATTTAAAGGATCCATCATCTGGCAATTGGTAAGTAGGCTCTTATATTAATTTCAAACAGCAACTCAAACCAGTAAGTTTTTTTTTTTTTATTGCTTAACCAAAGATGCAAGAAACATAATACAAGAGAGTATGTACCCCTCACAAAATCCAGAAAGTTCATTCCCAGAGTTAGTCAAAAAAGTAAAAGCGTTTTGTTGCTACAGGTGGTATGAATGATGTAGTGAAAACAAGCTCTGTAGTGTCCCACAAAACGTGGGGCACTCCAGCCATAAGCTCACTAATTCATGACACCAGGCAGGCACTACTGGCATGAGGCTTTCCAGTGCTAACAAGAAACACAAGCTGAGATGACAAATGCCCTTTATGGACCAGGACCCCTTATGACAACCCCCCCTGAGAGCTGGCCCAACCAGACAAAGGGAGTGCTGCTGGTGACTTCATGTCTTGGAACTCCAGTCTATTCAACAAGCCACCAGATATACCCCAGTAAATGTATCTCCTGGATGGCAGAGATCAGACAGAATATTCTCACTGGACAAAATGATGAGCTCTCAAGATATAAAAGAAGATGGAAGGTAAAGTCTCATCTGGTTTTTACTTACGGGAACCACAGCAAAGTTTGTCTAAATAGACGCAGGTCTGGTGAGAATTGCTAACTCATCACTCTGTGAGGCTGGCTTGAACAGCAGGCTTATAGAGCCTATGCCTGCTGTCCTGCCCTATGGTTCCTGCTCCTTATGACAAATGACACAACAGACAAAGTAAAACAGTGACCATGTTTGAGAAGAAAAGAATCCCTAAGTTTCCCTAAGTCCAAGGAACTAGCTACGCAAATATTATCTCCTGCTAATCTAAATTTAGAGAGAAAAAAGGGACTCTGACTACTTTCCCTCACATCAGACCTTGAAGGCAGAGATCTGGGGGACTGACATGATAAGACATCTTACCTTCTGTGGCCTTTGTCAGATGTCCCAGGATCTCTCAGTAGCAGCAGTCTCAGGATGAGAAACCTCCTGGCTGGCTTGCCAACTGTCAGGGAGAGAGAAATTTATGCCTCTATGCCTCTTGGGTTCCTGTGATTGGACTAATAATAAAATTGACACAGACAGATTAACAGGAGAAGAAGAAACAAATTGTAATTCATGTGCATGAGGGTGTCTTAGAAATGGGACCTGAAGAAGTGGCCAAAGCAGGCAGCTTTTATATGGTTCATACCTAGAAACAATACATTCTTGAGGAATGGACAGGACAAATAAACGTAAGTTTTGAGGGCTCAATTAGTGAAGAATCTAAACAGAATTTGAGCTTGGGGTAGTAAATTAAAGACATTTGTGTATACAGACTTCTCTGACTGAATTCTCTATTTTTGGCTATCGGGATGTTCTTCTACCTCCAGATGCAGGCAGTGCACCTTTCATATGACAGACACATTTCCTGCTTTCAGGGAGACAGAAAAGAGGGTCAAAATATTACTCCTGCAATGGCCTTTTCTTAAGTAACCTGAATACAAGGTAATCAACATGTCACTGTGGCATATTTTGGTGCAACCTGCATTGAGCCCCAACAGGTGAGATGCACAAGAGCCACTCTGTTGACTCTTTCTGCCTTGAACTGGTAGAGCCAAATCCCAATGCACTAATAGAGCATTTTAATTGGGTTATCTTGAGTAATTTGGCAAATTCAAAGAGGAGGCTAGATTTTGGTGGGGAAGAAACAAATAAAAATAGACATGGTTTAGATAGAAGGGAAACTGGAAAGGACTAAAAGAGTTGGTACATGACAAAATTCCAGGAACTTTGAGTTGCTTCCAGGTAGGGAAAAAAAAAAAGAAAAGAAAAGAAAAGAAAACCTCCACACCAAAATTAAATAATAAATGCTCTAACGTGGAAAAGATACTTAAGTTTACTTGCTAAAGCAAAATTTTGACTGATTTGGTATTGTTCTGTCTGAGAGTGCTGCATTTCCCCTGACATATGCTGGATTTAAGAAAACATTCCTACACAGGAGGGTGATATTGTCTAGGTAAAAATATTAACTGCCATTCATGAAACATGCAATATTTGCCAAGATTTTGATGGGTGCTTTATACACAATACATACATTCCCACAGTCATACAGTTGAGTTCAGTTCAGTCGCTCAGTCGTGTCCGACTCTTTGAGATGCCATGAATTGCAGCACGCCAGGCCTCCCTGTCCATCACCAATTCCCAGAGTTCACTCAGACTCACGTCCATCTAGTCCGTGATGTCATCCAGCCATCTCATCCTCTGTCGTCCCCTTCTCCTCCTGCCCCCAATCCCTCCCAGCATCAGATCTTTTCCAATGAGTCAACTCTTTGCATGAGGTGGCCAAAGTATTGGAGTTTCAGCTTTAACATCATTCCTTCCAAATAACACAGTCATACAAGTTAGGGTTTATCAAATTCATTCGGCAGATGAAGAACTTGCATTATTCTCATATTCACAAGGTGGTAAGTAACAGAGCTAGACTAGACTCCTGGTCTCAATGTCTCTAGGGCACACTCTTGTCTACCACTCCCACCCTGAAGTTGACCTTGTGTATTTTTACTCACTTTTCTTCTCTCTATTCTTGAATATATTTCAGGTGATTGAAGGAACAATAAAAATAAAAAGCAGTGTGTGCCCAAAGTACTGGATTGAAATACATAACCAGGGCAATAAGAAAACCCAAATAAGTGAGGGGTATGAATAATGAAAAGAAGCTTACTACCTGGTAACAATATGATCATTTATATGTGCAGTGTCAGTTAACCATGAAATAGGGGAATCTCATGAAATTATCAGGCTCAGCCCACTTCTGTAGTATGTAAGTCTCATAGAATAGAAGTTGTATTGGAAGCCAAGTCTGGGTGGTAAAGAGAAGAAAGAAATCAGCATGTTTTTTGCTTTGTTCTCTGAAAGCTCAACTCCAATCTAAGTCCTCTACCTGGCACTTCAGCTTCTCTATCTTACATCATTCCTGGGACACAGACCCATTGCCCTTAAGACTCACAGTGGAGATGGTACTTAGGAATTTGCATGGATATGACTTTTACAAAGAAGCCATTCATTAAAGAGACAGGATCTGAGACAGGACTCGGGTGCAGGACTGGAGAACACCACCCAATCGTTTAGGGAATCCTGCAGGGACAACCCCGTACCTACTCTTAGACCTGTGCCATCAGGCAGCTTCCTACAAGGAAGGTCTCAAGTAGGTGAGGACCTCGTTGTAAGGACAGTAACAGAAGGAAGTGCCCAAGGTCCTGAAAGGAGTGTAATTGAGTGTAATTGAGTGTAATTGTAATTGAGTGTAATTGTGGGAGTGTAATCACGCCCACAAAGCCCTGACGCTCTGGTGGAGGAAGATTCCTTCCCAGAGGCTATCCGGGAGGTGAGGACCTTGGTTGAAGTGGGTGGCCCCAGTTTAGAGGGGGAAGAAGACCCTAAAAAGTGTCTGAGAGAGGAAATTCAGGTGCAAAGTCTGAACAAGGCCCTGGTTGTTGCTCTCAGAGGACCCAAGCATGGCAGTCAGGTAGAGGTGAGCCTTCCTTTTCTATATGATAGATTAGGAGCTCGACCACCTTGCCCTGAAGGAATTTGAGGAGGCAACTCTGAGTGAGGTCTGAGGGGACCTCCACCCCAGAACAGTGAAGTGGTACAGGACTTGTGGTTCTGTCAATCTTAGGAAGACCCAAACAGGACGATCAGGCTGATTTCTTTGAGGAGGGTCTCTGAGATTGTGAGGGTGTTGGTTTTTTAGGGGAGGGGCCTCAAGATAGCAGACGAAAGCATTCTAGGGTGGCCAGGAGTTGGGATGAAGGCCCTATGTGAGGACAGAGGGAATTCCTGCCCTGCTGGCAGCCTGGCGTGTCTGTGCAACTGGTGATGTGATGACTGACACTCATTTTCTCTTATAGTATCTCGAGGATGGAATGGTGAAGGGATGGCGGGCAGGGGGAGAGGCAGGAAGGCAGCATGTGGGGTGAGTGAAAGATTTTATTTATAAGGGGTAGTTTATTCCCCCACAGTAGGAGGATTTCCAGATCTTTCCAGGAGTTGTATGGGGTACAAAAGAACCCATCTGCTATTCTCAGCCTTAGAGACCATGGGAAAGTGGGGGAACCCTCAAATGTTACTGGGTTGTTGTTTCAGCAGAGGCTGGCAGGAAGACAGAAAACCCAGACCATGCAAAGGGTCAAAGGAAAGATTGAAAGGACTACCAATCATTGAATCAGTTCAATTCAATTTGGTCACTCAGTCATGCCTGACTCTTTGTGACCCCATGGACTGCAGCATGCCAGGCTTCCCTGTCCATCACCAACTCCCAGCACTTAATTAAAACTCATGTCCATGGAGTTGGTGATGCCATCCAACCATCTCACCCTCTGTTGTCCACTTTTCCTCCCGTCTTCAATATTTCCCAGCATCAGGGTCTTTTCCAATGAATCAGTTCTTCCCATAAGGTGCCCAAAGTATTCACCTTCAGCATCAGTCCCTCCAATCAATATTCAGGACCAATTTCCTGTAGTTTTGACTTGTTTAATCTCCTTGCAGTCTAAGGGACTCTCAAGAGTCTTCTCCAACACCACAGTTCAAAAGCATCAATTCTCTGGTGCTCAGTTTTCTTATAGTCCAACTCTCACATCCATACAGTTCAGTTCAGTCGCTCAGTTGTGTCCAACTCGTTGCAACCCCATGAATCACAGCACGGAAGGCCTCCCTGTCCATCACCAACTGTCGGAGTTCACTCAAACTCATGTCCATCGAGTCGGTGATGCCATCCAGCCATCTCATCCTCTGTTGTCCCCTTCTCCTCTTGCCCCCAATCTCTCCTAGCATCAGGGTCTTTCCCAATGAGTCAACTTTTCGCATGAGGTGGCCAAAGTATTAGAGTTTCAGCTTCAGCATCAGTCCTTCCAATCAATACCCAGGACTGGTCTCTTTAGGATGGACTGCTTGGATCTCCTTGCAGTCCAAGGGACTTGCAAAAGTCTTCTCCAGCACCACAGTTCAAAAGCATCAGTTCTTCGGTGCTCAGCTTTCTTTATAGCCCAACTCTTACATCCATACATGACTACTGGAAAAACCATAGCCTTGACTAGATAGACCTTTGGTGGCAAAGTAATATCTCTGCTTTTCAATATGCTCTCTAGGTTGGTCACAGGTTTTCTTCCAAGGAGTAAGCATCTTTTACTTGCATGGCTGCAATCACCATCTGCAGTGATTTTGGAGCCCCAAAAAATAAAGTCTGACACTGTTTCCACTGTTTCCCCATCTATCAGCCATGAAGTGGTGCTACCAGATGCCATGATCTTAGTTTTCTGAATGTTGAGATTTAAGTCAACTTTTTCACTCTCCTCTTTCACTTTCATCAAGAGGCTTTTTAGTTCCTCTTCACTTTCTGCCATCAGGGTGGTGTCATCTGCATATCTGAGGTTATTGATATTTCCCCCGGCAATCTTGATTCCAGCTTGTGATTCTTCCAGCCCAGCGTTTCTCATGATGTACTCTGCATATAAGTTAAATAAGCAGGGTGACAGTATACAACCTTGATGTACTCCTTTTCCTATTTGGAACCAGTCTGTTGTTCCATGTCCAGTTCTAACTGTTGCTTCCTGACTTCCATATAAGTTTCTCAAGAGGCAGGTCAGGTGGTCTGGTACTCCCATCTCTTTCAGAATTTTCCACAGTTTGTGGTGATCCACACAGTCAAAGGCTTTGGCATAGTCAATAAAGCAGAAATAGATGTTTTTTCTGGAACTCTCTTGCTTTTTTGATGATCCAGCGGATGTTGGCAATTTGATCTCTGTTTTCTCTGCCTTTTCTAAAACCAGCTTGAACATCTGGAAGTTCACGGTTCACGTACTGTTGAAGCCTGGCTTGCAGAATTTTGAGCATTACTTTTCTAGTGTGTGAGATGAGTGCAGTTGTGAGGTAGTTTGAGCATTCTTTGGCATTGCCTTTCCTTGGGATTGGAATGAAAACTGACCTTTTACATACATGACTACTGGAAAAACCATAGCTTTGACTAGATGGACCTTTACAGCAAAGTAATGTCTCTGCTTTTTAATATGCTATCTAGTTTGCTCTTAGCTTTTCTTCCAAGGAGCAAGCGTCTTTTAATTTCATGGCTGAAGTCACCATCTGCCATGATTTTGGAGCCCAAGAACATAAAGTCTCTCACTGTTTCCATTGTTTCCCCATCTATTTGCCATGAAGTGATGGGACTGGATGCCATCATCTTAGTTTTTTAAATGTTGAGTTTTAAGCCAACTTTTTCACTCTCCTCTTTCACCAAGAGGCTCTTTAGTTCTTCTTTGCTTTCTGCCATAAGGGTGGTGTCATGTATGTATCTGAGGTTATTGATATTTCTCCCAGCAACCTTGATTACAGCTTGTGTTTCATCCAGCCTGGCATTTCAGATAAGTTAAATAAGCAGAGTGACAATAGATCACAAAAAATCTAGGCCCCACATTTTTCATTCGGAACTTGCAGGCTCAGGGCAGGACTGTCAGACTGAGGCTGACAATCCACATCAAATTTGAGAGAGAAGAGTATGAGGTTAGTATGACGTTGCAGCCATCAGTCAGCAGAGGGGAAGTATACCAGGTACTGCCTGGAGACCAGGTGAGCATCCTTAACGAGAACTGAGGACCCAAGCACCCCTAAAGGAGTGGGTTCCACATAGCTCTCATTTGGGTATCCTCTGACAGAGAGAAGGGCTAAGGAACCAATTCACTTCTTCCTCTGGGGTGTCAGGGAACTGCTGACTTTGGTTTGAGGTGTCAGCTTCAAAGCATCAGAAAAGAGGAGGCTCTAGACCTGCCAACAATTGACTATATGAGTATGATGACCCTGACTATAAACTGAGAATACCCTCAAACCCAGAAGCGAGGCTCCCTACTGCCAGCCCCTGCTGTCACCATAGTATACCCCTAGCAGGGTTGGCAGGCTGCATTCTAAGGCTGTAATATCCTGTACAGTTTTCTCAGGGGACAGGCTGATCAAAACAGAAGCCTTGAGAGGTCCTCGACCAGTGCCCCCAAGGACCCTGCAGAGGTGGCTTTGGTTAAAGCCAAGGTGGAATCTCCCTGCTGAGGTGCTTACAGCGTCTTATTCTCCTTCCTCCAGGTGCCCACGTCTTCTGAGCTCCTGTCTATACTCCTTCCTGCTGTCCCTGACCATGCCTCAAAGTAAGAAGAGTAAGGCCCATGGTGGTGATAAATGTCCCCAAGCCCAAGGCAAGACCCAGAGTTGTGGTGGTGCTCAGGCCATAGCAACAGCAGAAGAGGAGTCCACTACCTCCTCTCTTCAGTGTGAAGATATTACCCAGAGTCTGCCTGGTGCTGAGTCATGTAGCACTTCCCGGGAGCGTCAAAGAGTACCGACCATTGCCACTACTGCTCTCTTTTCTTACACTAGATCTTGTGAAGCATTTGATGGCCAATAAAAGTATACAGCACTTGCCTATGAGGTCCCACCCTTCACTGAGACCCCAGGAACTGACTGTTTAACCAGGAAACCTAGCTTGTTGGAGCAGTTCCTTCTGTACAAGTATAAAATGAAGCAGCTCATGGTGAAGGAAGACATCCTGAAGATTATCCACCAAAGCCACCATGACCGATTTGCTGAGATTCTCAAGAGAGCCTCTGAATGCACTGAGCTAGTCTTTGCAGTAGATCTGAAGGAAGGCGACTCAGTTGTTCCCTGCTATAATCTGGTCAGCAAATTGAAACTCCCCAACAATGGGAGGGTGCGTGGCAGAAGGGGTTTACCCAAGACTGGTGTCCTGATGAATCTCCTGGGTATGATCTTCCTGAAGGGCAACTGTGCCCCTGAGGAAGACATCTGGAAATACCTGGGTACGATGCGAGTATATGCTGGAAGAAAGCACATTATCTATGGAGAGCCCAGAAAGCTCATCACCAAAGATTTAGTGAGGCTGAAGTACCTGGAATACCACCAGGTTGCCAACAGTGATCCTCCACCTTATGAGTTTCTCTGGGGCCCCAAAGCACATCTTGAAACCAGAGAGATGAAAGTCCTGGAATTTTTGGCAAAGGTCAATGATGCTGTTCCCAGTGACTTCCCTGCTTATTATGAAGAAGCTTTGCGAGATGAAGAAGAGAAAGCCCAAGGCATGCATGCAGCCAGGCCTGACACTACTGTCAAAGTCAGTATACCTCCCAGGGACATGCTCAATATTATCATCCCACCCATAAGGAAGTATGTGAAGTTTTTACCCCGAGCCAGGAAAATATAACATCACAATAGGGATTATATTATTGGAAATGTGAAAGAATCCCATAGTAAAATAGTTAGGATAATGGAATAGAAAAAAAGTAAAATATGGTCAATGTTAGTTTTTCTTGTTCCTTTTAGTCTTTAGCTTTGTTAAAGTAATTGATCTGTGCTCTGAGTTCCTTAGCTTCTTCAAGAAAGTAAGAGAAGTAAAATGCTAGTAAAGTAACCTTGTGTTTATTGGCTCTTTTATTCATCAAACATTGAGAATATGCTCTTGGGAAGGCTCAGTGCTAGTACTGGGGATGCTAATATAAAGAAAACCCAGCCTCTACTCACAGAATTTTAGAGCTTATGAGTTACACTCATATGAGTAAGATACTGAAATATTCTCTATGACTTATACATAAAGTAAAAAGAATGGTTGAAGTGGAGGGTATTCCTTATGATGGCCCTGCCTGCCTGGCTGCTCAATCACTTAAGTCATGTGTGACCCCATGGATGATAGCCCACCATGCCCCTCTGGTACATGAAATTTTCCCAGAAAGAATACCGGAGTGGGTTGCAATGCCCTCCTCCTGGCGATCTTCCCGACCCAGTGATTGAACCCACATCTCCTGTTCCTCCTGCATTGCAGGAGGATTCTTTGCCACTGGGTGATGGCAGTTAAGTGTAAATTTCCTGAGTAAGGCAGTTTGGGACTTTAGGAAACTATGAGTCCTCACTGGAATGTAATTTTCATTGCTGTTGTGTGGTGGGGTAGTTGAGATCCTGAAGTGATGAGTAGAGGCCAAACCTTCCAACAGCTGATAGAAAAAACCCTGTATCAGTCTGCCCAGGCTGCTGTAACAACACCATAGATAGGGTGGCTTAAACAACAGACATTTATTTTTCACAGTTACAGAAGTTGGGAAGGCCACAATCAGTGTGCCAGTGGATTCTGTTCCTGGTGAGAGCTCTCTTTCTGGCTACCTTCTCTCTGTCCTCACATGATGGAGGGAGAGAATTCTGGTCTCTATTGCTCTTCTTCTAAGATACCTGATTGCATCATAGGTGCCCAATCCTCATGACCTCATCTAAACCTAATTATCTCCCTAAACTTTCACCTTCAAATACAATTACATGGACACGGTGGGAAGGAGAAAGTGGTTAGGGCTTCAACACATGAATTTTGCCAGGGACACAAACATCTGGTCTATAATGGCAAACTGCTGCTACAAATTATTTTGGGATTGTGGATAAACTATAGAAAAATCTCCACCAGGGGCAGGAAAGGAAGGTGTCCTTTGCTCTCGTTCTAGTGCAGATGAACACAGTGTGCAAACTAGGTATTGTAGGCACATTATTTCCTGGGAGTTTCTGAAAAATAATGGAGACGTTCCCCTTAGGTGAGATGCCAAGAAACCACTGTGCTGGCACTGTTTGCCCCAAACTGGGAGAGCCAGGGTCTGATCCATTATAAAGGCATTTTAAATAGGTTATCTTAAGTAGAGTTTGGCAAACTCTTGAGGGATAGCTTTCTTACGAGAGTGTAATGAATGTAAACAGAGCTGGTTTGGATGCAAGGGCACCTGGAAGGGATGGTAGGGTTAATCTCCTAGATAGACCACATCTAGGAGCATGAGCTGTACCCAGCTAGGGGCAACAACTCCATACCTAAATTAAATGCTCAAATGGGTAAAGTTAGTTTTGTCAGCTAGAGAGACTTTTTGGTTGATTCAGTATTCTTTTTCTAAGAAAATTACATATTTGAAATTTCCTGAGTTAAACATTCCAAGGGAGGTAAATGGTATCATCTGAGATCAAAATAATATAAATTACTGCTATTCTTTAACTATTG
Organism: Bos indicus x Bos taurus; assembly: GCF_003369695.1. Lineage (NCBI taxonomy): Eukaryota > Metazoa > Chordata > Mammalia > Artiodactyla > Bovidae > Bos > Bos indicus x Bos taurus. The sequence continues at coordinate 24,014,525 of NC_040105.1, forward strand.
GGTGATATTTGCTGGTCCTCTTGCCATGTGATTTATATATGGTACATACATTTCATCCATCTTACAAGATAGGGCTTACCAAACTCAGCAGATGAAGAACTCACAGTTTTCTCAAGTTCACAAGACTGGTTATTAGCAGAGCTGGGAACAGACTCCTGGTCTGAATTTGTCCACAGGCCATACTGTTTCATTCTTCCCAGCCTGGGGCAGACCTGTCTCTTAATTCACTTCTCTTTGCACTATGTATCTCAAATAATAAAAAGGCCTTTGAAGTTAAAGTGCTAAAAGCAAGTCTACTGAAGGGGAGAGTGAATATGAGAATAGATCAGTATGTGGGAACTGTCCCTGGGTTTCATTTTCCTAGGATCCTACTGAGAGCTAGCTCTGTCCAGAAACTAGTATTTTGTTTAGCTCCAGTTCTTTCCACCATTACAGCATCCTCTCCTCTCCTGACCCCAGAATTCCCCAGTGTGTCCTCCTTCCAGCTCTGGAACCTGACCTCCTGCTGACTAGTTCTTCTCTGCAGCCTCTTCTGAGGGCTGCACTCTGCTCAGTGGAGTTGACAGTCCATATCTTCTGCTATCCCTGCCCCCCTACCCCCCACCTTATAGCATCGCAACTCCCTGGATATCACTTCCTTTATCATGGATGTGTACCATCTTTATTTTCCTATTTATGTGGTAATTTGGAGATCTTTATTTCTCTAACTGTCTCTCTGTATCACTGTCTCTGTCTTTGTCTCTCTCTTTTCATTATTTTTCAAATATTGTCTGTTTTAATAGATGGTTTAAATAGCTTCTGAGTACATTTATGTATCACTTGTTTATACATTTATTGCTGTGTATCAAGTTTGCAGGTAGGAATTTCTATATTTTGTGAATCAAAGTGGGACATTTTCATTCTTATTTTTTGATTTGGAATGGGTAACATGACATTGGAATAGGTGTTACTTTAGAAAAGTAAAGTATGTCGGTAGAAAAATTGTTGGGATCAAGAAATAGAGCAAAATAAAGTAAAAGATTGTCACTTCCTGTCTTCCTTATCTTTAGTCTGTTGTACAGTAAAAATTAAATGATACATACCTGCATTTGTTTAGCTTAGCTAAGAATTTAGGAGAAATTAAATCTTAATAAATTAGATACTATGCTCCTGGGCTCATTTATTCCCTTAACACCAATTGGGCATCTGCTCTTTGGAATACACTGTGTTATTTCTGGGTGCTAGGATCTGTGTGTCTAACAGCCATCATCTTACAATAAAGATGGTAAGATATTATGGTAAACCAGAGGGCAATTAAAAAGAGAGTGAGGGAGTTGAGGTCTAGATAAATGCAATGAAGTGGAAGCTAAGTTTAAATGCTCCAAGCTACGTCCACTTGGGAAATTGCAAGCTCTTCAGACTAAAGTTTAAGTTTAGTTATGTCCTGGGGAGTTTAGTGGGAGTGAGGAACAAAGGCCAGCTCTGTGCAAGATGTATCTCAGAATGGAGAGACTTAAGCTTGGAGCACAATGACACCTTTATCACTGGATATATTGACACCTTTATCATTATGTAATTCCCTTCTTAATCCCTGATACCTTTCTATGCTCTGAACTCTGCTCTGTCTGTAATTAGTACAGCCACTCCCACTTTATTTTGATTACTGTTACCAAGGTATATCCTTCTCTGTTCCTTTACTTTAATCTGTGCGTCTTTGTATTTAAAGTGGGTTTCTTTCTTTAAACAACATATTGTTGGGGTTTGGTTTTGGGTCCACACTGATAATCTCTGCCTTTTAATTGGTGATTTTAGACTGTTGATATGCAAAGTAATTATTGATGTGATTGGGTTAATATCTACCATATTTGTTACTGTTTTGTATTTGTGGCCTTTTTTTTCCCCTCTTGTTTTTGTTTTATACTCTTTTTGCTCTGTTTGTGGTTTTTAGGCTAATTAGCTTGATTGGGGGTATCATTTCACAATATACATATATATCAATATCACATTTCATACCTTAAATATATATAATGTTTATTGGTCATTCATATTAATACCTCAGTAAAACTGGAAAAAATTAGTTGAGCTTTTATGGGATTCCAATTTCTATACTTTAGCATATCAATTATTTTTAAAAAATTATTTTCAGTGGTGGCCCTAATGTTTGTAATACACATTTACACCTAATTCAAGATCACTTTGCAATAACCCTCTATTATTTTACGTATAGTGCAAGTAGCTCATAATCACAGAGTAGTCCTAATTATATCCTCCTGTCCCTTGATTATTTCTCTTATTCATTTTGCTTGTACATAGGCCATAATTGGACTTCCCAGGTAGCACTAGTGGTAAAGAACCCACCTGCCAATGCAGGTTAGATGTAAGATGCAGGTTCGATCCCTGGGTCGGGAAGATCCCCTGGAGAAGGGCACAGCAATCCACTCCAGTATTCTTGACTGGAGAATCCCATGGACAGAGGAGACTGGCAGGCTACAGTCTATAGGGTCTTACAGAGTCAGACATGAGTGAAGCAACTTAGCACACATGCAGGCCATAATCATCTAAAACATTGTTGTAATTATTGTTTTGAACAAACTGATACCTGTTAGATCAATTATGAATGAGAAAAATATGTTTTCTTTCACTTCCATTTATTCTACCTCTAATTCTCTTCTCTTTAGAAGGATTCAATATCATTTTCCTTCTTTTTGAAAAATTTCCTTTATTTCTTACAAGGTCGATCTACTAGTAACAAGTCTCTTCAATTTTTGTTTGTCTGGAAAAGTCTCTATTTGTTCTTCCCTTTTGAGGGATAATTTTGCAGGATAGAGAATTCCTATATATTTTCCTCTCAACACTTAAATGTTGAGAGGAAAAAATACTCCCCTTTTTTCTGATGTGTATGGTTTCTGAGGAATAGTCAAACATAACTCTTATCTTTGCTCTTCTACAGATAGGCTGTTTTTCCTCTGGCTTCTTTTAAAATTTATCTTTATCTTTGATTTTCTGCAGTTTGATGTGTGGGTTTTTTTTTTGTTTGTTTGTTTGTTTTTGTTTTTTTGACACCATCAAGTGGTTCTCTAATTCTCAGCAGACAGTGACTGGGTGTCCTACAAATATAACTCAATTCTGACACTGTCTACCTGGAGAATGCATCACAGACCCCAGGTTAAAGGTTCAGTCCTACAAGACTGACTCTACTTCAAATGCCAGTCACAGGTCCCAAGTAGCTACTTGTCCTTCTGACCTACTGGCTACAAAGTTCACAAGCGATTCACAGTCCTACACTCCTCTTAAACTGGACTGGATGGCTATGTGGAATTGGAATTATTTCCCTTGTCCCATATAGAAGGATAGAGAAGGCTAGAGCTAGGTATTTTATTTCTCCCAAGCCAGTCTGGCTCTGATAAAACTTCAATAGATTAGGCTCTGATAATATAATTTCTCCTGAGGGCAGGTTTTGTTAAGGACAGAGTGTTCTGGCATATGTCAGCTGATTACTTTTTCCTCTACCTGCAGGAAGCCCAAAGGGATTTTTTTTAGTCTTAACTGTGAGAATCTGGTAACACTCCTGGATGTAAAATTCACAAAATGTAAAGAATTTTTAACTCTCAGACTTTTCCACAATGAGCTTCCTAGAAATTTCTCAATTATAGTTTAGATTTTCCTACCCTGGCACTGGTTCCCATTGAGGTTTCTGTTTTTTAAATTCTGATTCTCTGTATTGACCTGACAGCCCTTCCAATTAGAGGGGCAGCAGTTTTCTCTGTGGTCTCACCTCTCTGGCTGATGTAAAAAGATTTATTGATTTTTTTCAGCTTTTTATTTGTTGTCAGGATGGAATGACAACTTCTAAGTGACTCACATGCCAGAGAGGAAACTGTAACTTTATTATTTCAATTATTCTTTCTGCCCCTTTCTCTACTCTGAGACTTATTTTACATATGATTTCATAACTGATGATGTTCCACAAGTCTCTTAGGCATTTCTCATTTTCCTTATGTATTTTACTTTCTGTTCCTCAGATTATATAATCTCAATTGACCTGTCTTCTGGTGAGTCTTTCTTTGGCCTGCCCGAATCCCCTACTGAATCCCTCTAATGTATTTTTTATTTCTGTTACTGTACTTTTCAACTCCAGAATTTCTATTTTGTTCATTTTAATAATTTTAAAAACTTGGTTGCTGGTCTTCATTTGGGGAAACAGAATTCTTAGTTTCCTTTAGTTCTTTGTACATGGTTTCCCTTACCTCTTTCATAATATTTAAATGGCTGATTTAAGGTCTTTGTTTACTAAGTTCAATATCTGGGCTTCCTCTTGTACAGTTTCTATTAATCTCCTTTTTCTCTACTTTTTTTCATTGCATCAGTTCAGTTCAGTTCAGTCACTCAGTCGTGTCTGACTCTTTGCGACCCCATGAATCGCAGCACGCCAGGCCTCCCTGTCCATCACCAACTCCCGGAGTTCACCCAGACACACGGCCATCGGCTCAATGATGCCATCCAGCCATCTCATCCTCTGTCGTCCCCTTCTCCTCCTGCCCCCAATCCCTCCCAGCATCAAAGTTTTTTCCAATGATACCTCATGGTTTTTTCTTGAAAACAATACATTTTGAGTATTATAATGTGTTAACTTTGAAATCAAATTCTTCCCCCATTCACGGCTTATTTTTGCTTCTTCTTATGGTTTCTGTTTGTTTGCTTCATTAATTTTCTGAACTCACTTTTTAAGATATGTGTTCTTTGTAATGAGTGGTCACTGACTCTGTTCAATTAGTTGATTGATCAGCTAGTGACTTGACAGAAATTTCTTAATGCCTGAAATAAAAAATATAAATCACCTCCATTCTTTGCAGATGGGCGATATGTGTTTGTGTTGGAGCATGCCTTCTACAATCAGTTGGGCAGTCTGCAACTTTGCTTATACTTTTGCTTGCACAGAGTCTAACTGTGAGCCTTAGGTAAGAGACTAGGGCCTTCCAGGTATATTTTTTTAGCATTAGCTAGTTCTGGGCATTCATATGATACTCCAGATTCTCAGAAATATATAGTAGCTTTACAAAGCTCCTTTCCCCCAAAGCATCTCATTCTTTACCTTTCTTGCCATGCCTTTTGGTTTGTCTGTGATTTGTTCCAACTATTATCTTTCAGGCCTCAGTGGCTTATACCCTTAGCTCTAAATATTTCTGATAAACATTTTGCAGTAAAATGCCTCTTCCCTGGGAGAGTTTAGAAAAATAAAGGAGTCCTTTGAACGCATCCTTCAGGGAGCCATTGGATAGGCCAAAACAACCACAATTCCCTCCGAACAGGCCACTTTGCCCTCTCTAAAATAAGGAACCCATATCTGGAAAATTGGCTCCCTTCCTTAAGGACAGTACTCATTGGAGGAGCCAGGTAAGAGGTAGGTGAAAATTCCATGAAGTTTGCTTATCAAGATTCAGGCTCCCCCTTTTTCTTCTAATCAATGACTTTATCTTTCTTTTTTAAATTGAAGTATAGTTGATCTACAATATTGCTCAATGTTGTGGTTTCTGCTGTATAGCAAAATGATGCAATTATACATATATATATATATATATATATATATATATATACACACATTTTTTTCCATTATGGTTTATTATAGGATATTGGATATAGTTCCTTGTGCTACAATGGTAGGACCTTGTTGTTTATCTATTTTATATATAGTAGTGTGTATCTGCTAACCCCCAAATACTAATTTACCCCTCACCTACCCCTATCCCATTTGGTAACCATAAGTTTGTTTTCTGTGTCTGTGAGTTTGTTTTCATTTTGTAAATAACCTCATTTGTGTCATATTTTGCCCTTCCTGACATTCAACGTGGGATAGCTCCTCTAAGCCCTCCTGTGCCCGCGCAGCCACCACTCCCTGGACATGGGGTTGGTCCTCAGAAAACGAAAATCATGGCATCTGGTCCCATCACTTCATGGGAAATAGATGGGGAAACAGTGGAAACAGTGTCAGACTTTATTTTTGGGGGCTCCAAAATCACTGCAGATGGTGACTGCAGCCATGAAATTAAAAGATGCTTACTCCTTGGAAGGAAAGTTATGTCCAACCTAGATAGCATATTCAAAAGCAGAGACATTACTTTGCCAACAAAGGTCCGTCTAGTCAAGGCTATGGTTTTTCCTGTGGTCATGTTTGGATATGAGAGTTGGACTGTGAAGAAGGGTGAGCGCCGAAGAATTGATGCTTTTGAACTGTGGTGTTGGAGAAGACTCTTGAGAGTCCCTTGGACTGCAGGGAGCTCTAACTAGTCCATTCTGAAGGAGATAAGCCCTGGGATTTCTTTGGAAGGAATGATGCTAAAGCTGAAACTCCAGTACTTTAGCCACCTCATGCGAAGAGTTGACTCATTGGAAGACTCTGGTGCTGGGAGGGATTGGGGCAGGAGGAGAAGGGGATGACAGAGGATGAGATGGCTGGATGGCATCACTGACTGGATGGATGTGAGTCTGAGTGAACTCTGGTAGTTGGTGATGGACAGGGAGGCCTGGCGTGCTGCGATTCATGGGGTCGCAAAGAGTCGGACACGACTGAGCAACTGAACTGAACTGTGTCATATTTTAGATTCCATATGTAAGTGATATTATATGGTAATTGTCTCTCTTTCTAACTTATTTCAATAAGTATGATAATGTCTAGGCCATCCATGTTGCTACAAATGGCATTATTCATTCTTTTTTTAAAGATTATATAATTCCCTTCTTAATATTGTAAATTGGATCCACAGTTGCATAGCCTAAAGAATGATGAAATCATTAATTTTCCTTGGAAGACTTTGGATACACTGATAGTGTGACCACAGACAGGTTGTGTAAATAAACTAACACATCCACAATGTCACATGCATAATAATTACAAAACAAATATGTTAAAATAATAATTTCAAAAAATTGAAATATATCAACTATTTTGGCATTCTGGGCTTATGCATGCAGGTCAGATAATAAAACAGTAATACTCATTCTTACAAAGATGCATACAGTGAATACTGACAGGAGATCCTTGAGAATTAATATGTACAATTGCTTCCACTGCATGAAAAGAAATTGTAAAAATTGAAATTTAACTCATAATGCTAAAATACTGCATGGGTCCAAGGCACCTGCTATCCATGAATACTGATCTTAAGGTAATATTTGGAAATTTAGAAGTTTGTCATATAAGTATTATAGAGATAATGTACATTACAGCAACTTAAAAAAAATAAAAAACTTTAATGTGACTATTTCATGATATGGTCCAATTATGTATAAAATTTCTTCTAGAGAACCAAAGAAGGTTTTTGGAACAATATGTACAACAGAAGCTAAAATTTCCTCCTTTGCTTGCCAGTCATGTGACTATACTTATTAAATAGTCTTTCAAACACTCCAAATACTTTAGTTTTTACAAATGGAGTTATTCATTTTGCAAAGATGAGATACTCATTTCTTGATTTTCTGTTTGTCTAGAATAAAGTATTTGTCATGAGGGGAGGAGGATTCTTAAACTGCAGCAAACTAAGTAAATTTCTTAACAAAATCTTTAAAATAAAATGCCACACTATTCTTTGCAAGATAAAAGTACTGTATTATATAACTTATTTTTGTCAAACCATACCAAACACAGAGCACAAATTTATGTAGATTAAAATGATTATACTTACCTATAACAGAGGGACAATTTTAATCCTAGTACCACCTCATACCAGTCAGAATGGCTATCATTAAAATGACTACAAATAGCAAATGCTGGAAAGAGTGTGGAGAAAAGGGAACCAACCCTCCTACACTGTTGGTAGGAATATAAGTTGGTACAGTCACTATGGAAAACAGTATAGAGTTTCTTCAGAAAACTAAGAATAGAATTACCATATAATCCAGCAGTCTCACTCCTGGGACTATACCAGGACAAAACTATAATTCTGAGAGATATATACACCCCTATGTTTGTAGCAGCACTATTCACAATAGCTAAAACATGGAAACAACTTAAATGCCCATCAACAAGGGAATAGATAAAGAAAAAGTGGTACACATATGCAATGGAATACTACTCAGTCATAAAAAATAAAAGTAAAAAAAATTTAAAATAAGGTAAAAAAAGCCAAAAAATAACAGTAACTGGAAAACTCACAGTAAAGGGGTTGGGGAGGGTCCAGAGGGGTTCCTGAATCTAATTAGGGGAATCTTTCAGATCCATGACCTAACCTGGCTAATATCCAGAGCCTCCTCAATGTACTCCTAACAAGGAAGAAAAAGCCATGGTCTTTTAAAAAACCCGAGATGAAGCAGAGAAAGAGAACAGAACAGAAACAATGCACATGGTGCTATTTTCAGACGGGGAATCAAGGGCTCCCAGATAATGGACCCAATTGGGACCACCGAGACAGAGGAGAAGGGAGTGGAAACAGAGGCTGGCCCATTATATAATTATGATAATTATGATCCTAAACAGAATCCAGGAAGCAGAAAAGAAACCCAGCAAGTGGAATAAGATAAAAGAAATTTATCAGAGCCAACAAAAAACCCTTTGGCATTCCTAGAGCCTCAGGGGATGCCTCTGAATCTATGCTATTGATGATTGAGTCCTTGGAAGGAAGACAATCCTGAGGTGCTATTTCTCATTTCCCAAAGTGCTTCAGCATTAGGCATAAATTTCAGAAAGTGGAAATAGAACCAGATAGCCCTACTTTTCACCTGGTCAAGGTTGCCTACCAGGTATTTAATGAACAAGATATAGAGGAGGAAGTGGAGAAAGAAATGGCAACCCACTCCAGTATTCTTGCCTGGAGAATCCCAGGGACAGAGGAGCCTGGTGGGCTGCCGTCTATGGGGTTGCACAGAGTCAGACACAACTGAAGCGACTTAGAAGCAGCAGCAGCAGAGGAGAAAAAGTCAGAGGGTAAAAAGGCCTAGAGACCCACCTACTGGCTATTGCTCTCTGATGTCAGTCAGCATGAGAATTTGGACTAACTGCCCATGGAGACTCTCTTCTCTGGTGAGTGACCCCAGGCCCCATGGAAAGATAGAAAGCCAAGGAAACTGGGACCCAATAAGTGCACCATAGTTAAACAGGAAGGGCATTGGAAAAGAGACTGCCTGAAGGGGGATAGAAATTGCATATCCCAGTCACTACCCTGGAAGGCAGGTTGTCCAAGTAGAAAAAGGATGACAGGGCCTAAGCAGGCACTCCAGCTGACCCTGAGGAGCCCTGACTGACTTCAGATAGAGTGGGGAAGGCTGTTGAATTCTTAGTCAACACCAGTGCCACTTACTCAGTTCTGAACACCAGATCATGCAAACTCAATTCACAAGAGTTGTAAAATTATGAGAGTATCAGGGAAGGCCCAAGAATGGATATTCACAGAATCATTTGAATATCCATTGGGTAAACACACACTTATCCATTCCTTTCTGTGTGTCCCTGAATGCTCTATACCCTACTAGGAAGAGAGATCTTATACAGATTGGGGAGCTACTATCCACCTAATGGCGGACAAATTGGAGTCTGGGATCCCCTTAGTAAAAGGGCGTAAGATCACAGTGTTAATGGCTGAGAGTATACCTCCCCGGACAGAGCAAGTTGATCTTTCCAGAATTATCCTGAGGTATGGGCTCAGGGATGGGTGGAACAAACTGTAGGAGCCAGTGCCATGATAGTCCGTCTAAAACCTAGACATACATGTCCCAGTAGAAAACAGTATCCTCTTCTTCAGGAGGCCTTGTTGGGCATAGCCCCTGTTATACAGGGCCTAAGTGACCAGGGCCATATTAGACCATGACAATCAGCCTGTAATACCTCCATTCTCCCTATATTTACAAGTGACAAGTGTTAGTCACTCAGTTGTGTCTGACTCTTTGTCGCCCCATGGACTATAGCCCACCAGGCTCCTCTGTCCATGGGATTCTCCAGGCAAGAATATTGGAGTGGGTTGCCATTCCCTTTTCCAGGGGATCTTCCTGACCCAGGGATCAAACCCAGGTCTCCATCACAGGCAGATCTGTTACCATCTGAGCCACCAGGGAAGCCTCCATTCTCCCTATAAAGATATCCAATAAGGAATACTGGATGGTACAGGGCCTCAGGGCAGTCAGTGAAACCACTGAGGAGGTACATCCAGTAGTCCCTAATACCTGTACCTTGGTGGCTACTCTATTGTCCACCAGGACTTGGTATTCTGTACTGGATTTAAAAGATGACTTCTTTTGTATTCCACCAGCTCTCGAGTCACAAGAAATTTTTTCTCTTGAGTGGCAGGATCTAAAAGTACCACAAAAACATACTAGAGACTGAGAATGGATCAAGTTGGCAGAGTAGAATATGGAGCTCACCTTCCCCCACAAACACATCAAAAATACATCTACATGTGGAACAATTCTCACATAAAACTAACCAGAAACTGGCAGAAGAACTTCTATACAACCAAAGATTATAGGCAAGAAATATTTCCACATAACCAGGTAGGACAGAAAAAAAGTATAGGGTCAGGACGTCCCTCCCTGGAAGGATCTGAAAGGAAAAGAAGAGGACCCTCAACACGGGAGGCAAGTGTGTGAAGCCACAAACTGGACATCCTATGCAGAGGAGACAAGCCCCTTTGATGGCTGGGAAATTTACTGGGATAGGTAGAAAGTCGGGAGAAGCCTAGATTCTTCTCACAAAGAGTTTACACATGCTAGCTTGCTAACAATCAGCAGAGAGCAAATAGGACCTAATTAAACTTCAAAGGTTTGCACAGCAGAGGAAACCATCAACAAAATGTAAAGACAGCATACAGAATGAGAGAAAAATATTAGATTGGCCAAAGGTTCATTCAGGAATTCCTTCCCATCTTACGAAAAATCCAAACGAACTTTTTGTTCAACTCAATATTTGCAAATGAAGCAACTGACAAAGGCTTAATTTTCATAATATACAAAGAGCTCATACAAATCAATATCAATAAAACAACCCAATCAAAAAATGGGAGAAGGCCTAAACAGACATTTCCCCAAGAAGACATACAGATGGCCAACAGGCACACGAAAAGATGTTCAACATTGTTAATTATTAGAGAAATGCAAATAAAAAAATGAGATTTCACCTTGTACCATTCAGAATGGCTATAATAAAAAAAAAATCTACAAATAATAAATGCTGCAGATGGTGTGGAGAAAAGGGAACCTTCCTACACTGTTGGTAAGAATATAAATTGGTGCAGCCACCATGGAAAATGGTATGCAGATTCCTTTAAAATCTGAAAATAAAGCTACCATACAATCCAGCAATTCCATTCCCATGTATATATCTGGAAAAACAAACATTTTAATTTGAAAAGATGCATGCACCCCAATGTTCATATCAGTTCATTTCAGTTCAGTCACTCAGTCCTGTCCGACTCTTTGCGACCCTATGAATTGCATCACCCCAGGCCTCCCTGTCCATCACCAACTCCCTGAGTTCACTCAAACTCATGTCCATTGAGTTGGTGATGCCATCCAGTCATCTCATCCTCTGTTGTCCCATTCTCCGCCAGCAATCCCTCCCAGCATCAGGGTCTTTTCCAATGTGTCAACTTTTCGCATGAGGTGGCCAAAGTATTGGAGTTTCAGCTTTAGCATCATTCCTTCCAATGAACACCCAGGACTGATCTCCTGTAGGATGGACTGGTTGGATCTCCTTGCAGTCGAAGGGACTCTCAAGATTCTTCTCCAACACCACAGTTCAAAGGTATCAATTCTTCAGCACTCGGCTTTCTTCACAGTCCAACTCTCACATCCATACATGACCACTGGAAAAACCATAGCCTTGACTAGACGGACCTTTGTTGGCAAAGTAATTTCTCTGCTTTTCAATATGCTATCTAGGTTGGTCATAGCTTTTCTTCCAAGGAGCGAGCGTGTTTTAATTTCATGGCTGCAGTCACCATCTGCAGTGATTTTGGAGCCCCGAAAAATAAAGTCTGACACTGTTTCCACTGTTTCCCCATCTATTTCCCATGAAGTGATGGGACCAGGTGCCATGGTCTTAGTTTTCTGAATGTTGAGCTTTAAGCCAACTTTTTCACTCTCCTCTTTCACTATCATCAAGAGGCTTTTTAGTTCCTCTTCACTTTCTCCCATAAGGGTGGTGTCATCTGCATATCTGAGGTTATTGATAATTCTCCCAGCAATCTTGATTCCAGCTTGTGCTTCAGCACTATTTCAATAGCCAAGACATGGAAACAATCCAAGTGTCCCTCAACAGATGATTGAATTAAGAAGATACACACACACACACACACACACACACACACATACAATGGAATATAACTCAGCTATAAAAAAATAAAATATTGTCATTTGCAGTAAAATAAATGGATCTAGGGAATATCTAGCTCAGGCAATAAGTCAGAGAAAAACAAATACTATATGATATCACTTATATGTGTACTCTAAAAAATTAATATAAATGAATGTATGTACAAAATAGCTGTTGACTTATAGAAAACAAATTTAAGGTTACCAAAGGGGTCGGGGGAGGAACAAATGAGGAATATGGGATCTATACATACAAATTATTAGACATAAAACAGATGAACAATAAGGAGTTATATATACATTAATAACACAAGGAATATTACCTAATATCTTATAATCCTCTATAATGGAACATAATCTGCAAAGAAAGCCCCAAGTTACTTTGCTGTACAACTGAAACCAACACAATATTGCAAATCAACTCTATTTCAATTAACAACAACAACAAAAAATCCCCCAAAAGGGAATTCTCTGGTGATCCAGTGGTTAGGACTCCATGCTGTCACAGCCGAGGGCCTGGGTTCAATCCTTGATTGGGGAACTAAGATCCCATAAGGCACATGGCAAAGCCAAAATGAACAAACAAACAAAAAACAATACTGCTGGATGGTCCTGCTCCCAATCTCCAAAGGGGAAGAAAAAAAACTGCCCCATCATTTCTGGGGAAACTTTAGCTGAAGACCTTAAAGAAATCTCCTCTGGTATGTAGAGGATATTCTAGCCACGAGCCCTATGATGGGCATCTGGTCCCACCACTTCATATAAATTGATGGGGAAACAGTGGATGAATTTATTTTTCTGGGCTCCAGAATCACTGCAGATGGTGATTGCAGCCATGAAATTGAAAGACACTTACTCCTTGGAAGGAAAGTTATGACCAACCTAGACAGCATATTGAAAAGCAGAGACATTAGTTTGTCAACAAAGGTCTATCTAGTCAAGGCTATGGTTTTTCCAGTGGTCAGATATGGATGTGAGAGTTGGACTACAAAGAAAGCTGAGTGCCGAAGAATTGATGCCTTTGAACTGTGGTGTTGGAGAAGAGTCTTGAGAGTCCCTTGGACTGCAAGGAGATCCAACCAGTCTATCCTAGAGGAGATCAGTCCTGGGTGTTCATTGGAAGGACTGATGGTGAAGCTGAAACTCCAATTCTCTGGCCAACTGATGCGAAGAGCTGACTCATTGGAAAAAAACCCTGATGCTGGGAAAGATTGAGGGCAGGCGGAGAAGGGGATGATAGAGGATAAGATGGTTGGATGGCATCACCGACTCAATGGACATGGGTTTGGGTGGACTCCGGGTGTTAGTGATGGACAGGGAGGCCTGGCGCGCTGTGGTTCATGGGGTCGCAGAGAGTCAGACACGACTGAGAGACTGAACTGAACTGAACTGAACAGAGCCCTACGAAGGAGTCCTCCGACAAAAAACACTGTAGCCACCCTAAACCACCTAGCTGATAAAGGATACAGCTGTCCAAGAAAATGATCAAGTATCACAAACTAGGATGAACTACCTAGGCTTCATCCTCACACGTCAGAGAAGCCCACCCCAGGAAAGGAAAGAAGCCATCTGCAGCCTCACTCCTCCTAAAGCTAGAAAACAGCTAAGGGGTTTCCCGAGGATGGCCACGTTTTCCCACAACTGGATCCCTAACTGTGGTCTAATAGCTAGTCCTCAATATGAAGAATTGAAAGGAAAGGAGGATGATCCTTTTGAATGTGATTCAGAATGCAATTCAGAATGTGAAGGGGCCTTTTAAGAAGTGAAAAAGCAATTACTTTAGGCCACTTCCCTGGCTCTCCCAGATTTAGCTAAACCCTTCACCTTTACATTTATAAGAGAAGGGGAATTGCCATTGAGGTATTTTAGCTTATAAACTGGGACACCTTATTAAGGTGGTTGCTTATTTCTCTAAACAATTAGATCAAACCATGAAGGGATGGCCTCCTAGTCTGCTAGCAACAGCTACAGCCCTGCTAAAGGAAGCGAAAAGTTAAAGTTTGGTCAGCCAATCACTATATGGACTCCACACCAGGTTCAGGCTTTCGTAAGTTCTAAGGAAATAGAACGGCTATGTCCCAGAAGGTCTATTCAAGTTCAGGCTCTGCTTTTAGACACAACCCAGTGGCTACCATAAAAACCTGTCACATACTACATTCTGCCACGCTGCTATCCACAGAAATGGGGCCCCTGGAGCATGACTATATAGAAATCATAGACATGATCTATTCCAGTCACCCAAACTTAGGAAGTGAGCCTCTCCCAAATGCCAAAGAGGAATGGTTCACAGACAGGAGGGATTTTATGAGAGAGAGGAAAAAGGCTGGTGAGATATGCAGTCACCTCCCCGGCCCAAGTCACAGAGGCACAAAACCTACTGTTACAGACTTCTGCCCTAAAAGTGGAGCTGATAGAGAGCCTTAGAGCTTGGAACAGGGAAGATCTTAAATGTTTACACAGATTCCCAGTATTTGCATGCTAACCTTCACACACAGGGCCATTTGGAAGGAAAGAGATATGTTTACTGCAGAGAACAGACTGATGAAACATGGCTTAAGCATACTGAAGCTCTTAGAAGCAGTGCAGCTTCCCCAAAATGTGGCAGTGATTCACTGTAGGGGTCACCAAAAGGGGGTGCAGAGTTAATAAAGGGAAACAACAAGGCCAAGGCAGATGCAGTTGCAAGAAGTACACCCCTGAACTATTAACTTGGCAATTATCTTCTTATGTAAGAGGCCAGGTCCATTCAGTTACTACCCAGTCTATACAAAGGAAGAATTAGACAAAGCCCCAAAACAGAACTTCATTATAGATCTAGGAACCCATGGGTGGCTAGTTAATAAACATGGGTGATAGTCCTTTTTCCAAACTGCATGTGTCATGCCATCAGGGAGGCTCATCAAGGAATTCACTATGGGAAGGAAGCCTTCCTTATACAATTGATCAGTTGAAGTCATGGTAACTCCTGGCATGAAAAGTATTAATATACTCAGTTGGAGAGCTGAGACACGCCTCATCTGCACAATAAACAACTCCAACACCAGTCTCCCCAGAAGCTCCCAGATAAGGTCCATGGAAACCAGGGGAACATATCCTGGAGAACACTGGAAGTTTGATTTCACTGGCATGCCGAGAGTCCCGAGCAATTTCAGGTATCTCCTGGTGCTTGTAGACATGTTTTCTGGGTAGATAGAAGCATTCCCTGCTAGAATTGAAGAGGCAGCTGAAGTGCCTAATGTATTCCTACAAGAAATAATCCTTAGATTTTTGCTCCCAGGATCCCTACAAAGTGATAATGGTTCAGAATTTGTGTCTCAAATGACAAAGGGCCTTCATCATAAAATGGACCTTGCACTCAGCCTCAAGACCCCAATCACTGGGGAAAGCAGAGAGGTCCAATCAGACCTTGAAATGGGTTGTAGCCAAGTTATGTCAGGAAACTCAAGAAAATTGGATTAAGTTGCTTCCAATGACCCTTCTCCCAGTGCCATTATTAGTTCAAGGGATAAGCTACAGTTAAGTGTATTTGAACTCATGTATAGGGGGCTTCCCCTGTGGCTCAGCTGGAAAAGAACTTGCCTGCCACATTGGAGACCTGGGTTCGATCCCTGGGTTGGGAAGATCCCCTGGAGAAGGGAAAGGCTACTCACTCCAGCATTCTGGCCTGGAGAATTCCATAGATTGTATAGTCCCTGGGGTCGCAAAGAGTCGCACACAACTGAGCGACTTTCACTCACTCATAGTAGAGCCATTCCCCAAGCCCAAGGGAAGGAATGGACTTGAAAGGGAACAACCCAAGTATGCCCTCCAGGTGGGAGAAACCATGAAAGCTCTCACGGAATATAGTAACCAGATGCTGACCGCATCCACCAACCTGGGCCTCCACCCTGTCCAGCCAGGAGACTGGGTGAACCTAAACACTGGGAAAACCTGCAGCCACAAACCAACTCACTCTTAAGAAGAACAGACACTACTCGGTGATCCTAACCACCCATTACACCCTGAAGTTGCAGGGCCACTCTGTGGGGACTTTGCATTTGAGGGAAGAGGCCCCTCAGCCCCAACCTGGGGCAACGACACCCCCCGACTACTCGTGTGACCCACTCTCTGACCTGAAGCTTCTCTGCAGAAAACCCACAAAAGCATGAGCAAGGAGATTCAGGCCACAGTGGTGAGCCTCGACACCAAGGCACAGTTTTGCCTTCGGGCAAAAGAACTGGAGACCTTCATTTTTAGGAAAACTTGGCCATGTGCCCATTGTTCTCTTGCTAAAATTTGGGCCGTGTATCTTAAATTGGGCATCGCTCAGAGCTATGAACAATTGGGGCCGAGCTGACAGAACTGAAGCGGTGGGAGAAGTTCTGTTCCTCCACACGCAGTCAGGACGATGGCCACACACAGCAGGGAGCAGTGACACAGGACAGACTTGACTGGCGCCCCTCAGTGCCCTTCGAGCACCACGAGCAGGATGAAAGGCAGTTTCACCTGCACAGCCCATTAACAAAGCCCAGGAAATAAAAATAAATCTGAGTAACAAAGTCTAACCTTTTCCTTTGCTTTTGTGCTTAGTCTAGTTCTGCTTGCTCATAGGGGGCCATGTGCAGAGCCCTTCCACCTGGCTCCTCAGACCTGCGTGGCCAGGGAGAAAGGGCTGCTCTGACATCTCAGCTCTGAAGGCCTCATGCAGGCCTGACACTGTCATTCAACATGGCCACGGCCGTCGTGCAGAGACGATGCATCCAGCACTGAGATCTGAAGTGCACCTGTGGCTGTTCCCGCCTCACGAGAACTCCTCTCTCCACCCCACTCAACGGAGGAGATCCCTGTGAAGCAGCCCTGCCCCATCTCACGTGGCCTCAGCCTGTAGCAGCTTAAAGCTGGGCATCAGTTCCAGATCAGAAATTGAGGCAGAATCTAGGCGGTGAGGGCACTGAATCCTAGCCCCTAGACCAGCGGTCAGGGACAAGGCTTTGGCCCTTGACCTTTCCGGAAAAGAATTCCCACATAAGATGGGAAGTGTAGGGTGAGGGAGTTAGTTAGAGAAGGCGAGGTTCGGAAAAAGAAGGAGACCGCGCTTTACAGGAACAGATCACCTTTAATGAGGTGAGAAGGGGCATCAGTCAGATTAGTAAGCTGCTGCACTAACCCAAGAAAAGAGTAAGTATATATAGGCATATATATGTGGAAATCTACTGTCTTAAGGGGGCCTGTTCTTCTCCCAGGTTGTTCAGAGTAGTTATCTTTTAAACGGCTGGGGCAAGGAATTCTGGAGATCAGCCAGAGGCTGTGACCAGCTGGGAGCTGGGCGTTATCAACCTTAATGTCCATTTTTTCCTTCGGGTGAGAGAGTTCTTTGTTTTGCATAGAATGGTGGGGAGGACCTGGAGGGGAGTTTTAACTCTAGGCTATTTTGAGCCGTGTAAGTTTCCTTCAGGAAGTATTGAGACATGTGTTTATTAGGAAAAAAAAAGAGTGCAGTACAGTGTGGATAGACGCACGGGCGGACCCAGAGAGAGTCTCACCTCAGTGGTAATTTGAATCAGCTTTATGGGGCATTTGCTTCTTTGGCCAAGCATTTTTATTTGTCTGGTTCTGTGTCCATATTTGGTATATCTCAGGATCCTCCCAGGTGTACATGCACATCGCTCAGCCAAGATGAATTCCCCTGAAGAGGCCTGTGGGTAGGTAGACTTACCGTCATTTACCTTTTGATCTCTAAGGAGCTTTCTAAACAGGAGGGTTTCCTTGACTTTGAGAATGAGACATATGTGATTTTTTTCTCTCTGAGCAGGGCTCAGCCTCCTCTCTTGATTGTCCTGCTATTCTCGTCTTGGGATATGGGACCACCGGGAACGAATCTCCAATTGCTTTACCCTGGGTGGGGGATGGGGAGGTCTTGCTTCATGCCCACCACCTGTCCAGGACAGCATGGATGAACTCTAGAGCATGAACTCACCCGTCTCCATTCTTTATTCAAAAATAAAACTTTCTTTGCTTTAGAACCAAACAGTCTTGTTCTACCCGAGTGACACTGGGCAGGAGGACTCTTGTTGGGCACTGACTTGGGCTTGTCCATAACAGTATCTGCAAAGAACGTGGGCAAGGTGTGGTGGGAGAAACTCTAGGCATCACCTAGAGATCAGAGCCCACTCTGTGTTCTATGGTTTCTGCCTGGCCCAGCAAATACTTGTTTACCAATCATTTGCTTTTCCATCTCCATTTCAGTACCTTCCTTCCTTCCTTTGCAAATCTCAAACTACTACCCTCAACTTCCTCTCTGTCTTTAGCTGTGATGGTATTGAAGGTGAGGATTTTGGCCAATTTGGTGAGTTATTCAGGTCTCCTCAGTCTCTCTCATGTACACATGTTATTAAACTTTTGTTTGATTTTCTCTCATTTATCTGTTTCATGTCAATTTTATTCTTAGATTAGCCAGAAGAGGGTGGAATGGCACCCCACTCCAGTACTCTTGCCTGGAAAATCCCATGGATGGAGGAGCCTGGTAGGCTGCAATCCATGGGGTTGCTAAGAGTCGGACACGACTGAGCGACTTCGCTTTCACTTTTCACTTTCATGCATTGGAGGAGGAAATGGCAACCCACTGCAGTGTTCTTGCCTGGAGAATCCCAGGGACGGTGGGGCCTGGTGGGCTGCCGTCTATGGGGTCGCACAGAGTCGGACACGACTGAAGCGACTTAGCAGCAGCAGCAGCAGCCAGAAGAACCTAGATGGCTGGAGGACAACTTCTTCTTCCCTACCACCTTCATTATAATGTTTGTTATTTTTGTTGCATATCACGTATCCAAAAATAACTACCAGTAATAGATCATATTCAAAGGTGATATAAAATTCATCTTGAACACTTTCAAATATTCAATAAGAATAATCTTGATGTCTTTCTTTAAATATTTTCCAAAAAGTGTTCCTTTTCATTCTGATTTGTACGATTTCATTAGTCTATAAATATACGGGCCCAAGTACACTTGTGATTAATCTTTTTACTTTTCATTCTGTGCCCTTTTATGGTTTGCAGTCTCAAGTCTATTCATAAAATATTTTTCTTCACAACATACACCATGTATTTTGGCTTTATTCCCAAGCAAAGTCTTCCCATCCAAGTGTCTCTTACCTTGTCACTGTCAGCCAGTTGTGGTCTCTGTAGACTCAGTTTTGTTTGACACAGTTCTACTTTTAGTTTAGGTTACTTTCTGAATCAGAAGTGTGAAGAGTACCTTCTGTTCTTTTACATTCTCCCTAATATAAATATTAAAGTTATTATATTCAAAATCAAAGGACAAAATCTGCTCTTTACCAATAAATACATAAAGTTGACAGATGATTTTATCAGTATCTTAAATCTTCTGGGTTTGACGAATTATTTGAAGTATAAACATCAATTATGTTTCTTGTCATAAAACTACTCTCACCAGCATTGATCAATGAATATTAGATTCTCAGAGGCCTCTGATTTCATGATCAGCACCTGTTTTGGGTTCTATAAGGAATCCCAATCAAATAACAATTTCCAAATGAAAATAGTCATGTTATATATATATATATATATATATGTATATATATGCATATATTTTAAGCAGAAAGTGTCAAAAATTGGAATTAAGCTGATAATAATTTTAATGTTCTTATTGTATATCAGAGGTCCCATTAAGTTAGATCATATTTTTTGATGCTGTTGTTCTTTAGTCGCTCAATCATGTCTGACTCTTAGATCATATTTACTGATCAAGAAAATGCCTAATTTTCATAGATCGCAAACATTAAAATAATTACTTATATTCACTATTGTTCATAGAAAATAACTTGCATGTTTGATACTATATTTCACTCTAGATAGATATTTTCCATAATTACTTTAAAAATTACCCTGTTTCCTCTGCTGTATTGTAATTAAAAATGTACGTGTAGTTATGCTACATTCAAATTAAAACTATTCGATTATTAATTTATAGATAAAATGGGACAGAATTAAATGAACGTATAGTTGAAAAGAGAATGGAGAAAAAATAAAATAATTCAGAGGACAAAACCACAGCAGTAAAAACAAAACTCACTAGGAGTTGTGAATAGCAGTGTTGGCAAAGGAGGAATTTCCCTCTAGGTTCTCCTGGTTGGTCTAAGAGTTAAATTGACATGAGACAGATTAACAGGAGAAAATCAAACACAAGTTTAATAGCATGTATATATGTGAGAGACCCAGGAGAACTAACTTGCCAAATTGGCCAGAACCCTCACCTTGAACATGATCTTTAGCTAAAGACAAAAGAGGATGTTGCAGGTTGTGGTTTGGGACTTCAGAGGGGAGGAAGGCAATTGACATGGAGATGGAAAGGCAAGTGTTTAGTAAACCAGTGTTTGCTGGGCCAAGCAGAGACCATGGAACACAGAGTGGACTCTGATCCCAGGCTCACCCTAGAGTTTCCCCCACCACATCTTGCACGTATTATTTGCAGAGATCTCTGATGATAGCTCTTTTCTGGGAACAGATCCACAATCCAAACGATTTTAGGCAGTTTGGAGGAAGGTCAAAGTCTCTTCCTTAGTCTTTTGTCCCTTGATTGTTTTCGGCTAAAAATAATCTGCATGTTAAAGAGACATTTTGCGATGGCAACTATTGCTTCCCTACAAGTAGCAAGACAGAGAATAGATCCATGAAAAGTGCAAAAATGAAAACAAGGAGGCATGAGCTGAAACAGGTGTTTTTAAATAAATGACAATAAATATTCACTCTGTTATTGATGGAAGATTAATCAATCAGTCTACGAAAGAGGGAAATTTTGTTCAAGCCAAAGTTGAGGATTATAACTCAGGAAGAGCATCCCAGAAAGCTCTGAGAACTGTGCCACTCATTAGAAGTCAAGGCACAGTTATACTGTATACACTTTTTTGAGACAGAGGGCTCTACATTAAATGATGTATTATTGACAATTTACACAATGTAGGTCTAAGTGTCATTGTGGCCATTACAAGATCAAGAAGGAATATTATCTTTTAAGGAATTGTCTTCTTAATGCTAGGAGAATGTTGCTCTTTATGGTCACATAGATATTTCTGCCTATTGTGGCGGTTCGGTCAACCCATAATGCAGGTACACAATGCATAACGGTGAGGAGTTGTTTAGTTGCTAAGTTGTGTCCCACTCTTGAGACCCCACGGTCTGTAGCCTGCCAAGCTCCTCTGTCCATGGATTTCCCATGTGAGAATACTGGAGTGGGTTGCCATTTATTTCTCCAGGGAGTCCTCCCAACCCAGAGACTGAACCCATGTCTCCTATATTGGCAGGTGGATTCCTTACCACAGAGCCACCAGGGAAGCCCAACAATGGTGAGAGAGGAGGCCAAAGGGCAGAGAAATTTTTTTATGTTTAAATTTTTTCTTGTTTTTCCATAAAAAATGAATTTATTTCACACTACAAATTCCCAGTGCCCTTCAAGGGGGAAAAAAATAATAGAAGAACTGGAGCAAAGGTAAATACATAGCATGGAGCAACCTAAATGCCCATCAATGGATGATAGGATAAGCAAAATGTGAGAGAGATATATTATTTAGCCATAAAAATGAAGGACATCTTGCCATTTGTGACAATGTGGATGAAACTTACAGGCATTATGCTAAGTGAAGTAAGCCATACAGGGGAAGACAAATAGTATAGGATGGCACTTGTAGGTAGACTCTAAAAAATAAACCCAAACTGACAGATTCAGAGAACAGGTTGGTGGTTGCCAGAGGTAGGGGTTAGGGGGTAGGGAAAATGAGTGAAGGTGGTCAAAAGGTACAAGCTTCCTGTTATAAAATAAGTCATGGGTATGTGATAGTATACAGAAAAGTGACTATAGTTAATAATGCTGTGCTTAATGGCTCAGTCATGTCTGACTCTTTGTGACCCCCCATGGACTGTAGCCCACCAGGCTCCTCTGTCCATGGGGATTCTTCAAGCAAGAATACCGGAGTGGGTTGCCATGCTCTCCTCCAGGGGGTCTTCCCAACCCAGGGATCAAACCCAGGTCTCCTGCATTACAAGCAGATTCTTAACCATTTGAGCCACCAGTGAAGCCCAGAGTTAATAATACTG
This sequence comes from Bos indicus x Bos taurus, assembly GCF_003369695.1. Taxonomy (NCBI): domain Eukaryota; kingdom Metazoa; phylum Chordata; class Mammalia; order Artiodactyla; family Bovidae; genus Bos; species Bos indicus x Bos taurus. The sequence continues at coordinate 24,036,885 of NC_040105.1, forward strand.
TATTCTATATTTGAAAGTTGCAAAGAGAGTACATTTTAAAAATCCTTAGCAAAAAATAAATAAATAAAAATCCTTAGCACAAGAAAAGAAAAATCATGTAATGATGGATGTTAACTGTACTTATTGTGATAGTCATTTCACCATATATACAAAATATTGAATCATTATGTTATGGAATTAAAAACTAATGTTATATATCACTTTTTAAAACAGATACAATCTGATATAGCCAATTAAATATTTGAAATAAAGATGAAGGAATTCCCTGGTGGTCCGGTGGTTAGGACTCCACACTTTCACTGTCAAGGGCCTGGGTCAATCCTTGGTCAGGCTGATCCCACAGGCTGTTTGGCATGGCCAAAAAAGAAAAAATAATAATAACATTTATAAACAACAGGTCCTACTGTATAGCACAGGGAACTATATCCAATCTCCTGGGATAAACCATAATAGACAAGAATATTTTTAAAAGAAAATATAGATGTGTTAAAAAAGAAAAAGAAAGAAAGATGGAGGGAAATACTCCATGCACCAATCCAAAGAAAATGACTTAGAAAAAATGCAACTTTTCTTTTTTCTACAAAGTAATGATACCTTGCTAGAATGTACACATTGAATCTAGAAGAAAATGGGAAAAACTTTATACCTAACCCATTTGACAATGATTAGCACTCAATTAAGACTTTCTACCATTCTGTAATGATACTAGGATCGCATGAAACAACATTATGTAGGTTAAGTTTGCTAAAGTCACAAAACCTGTGACAGAGCCAGAAGTCAAACCAAAGATTCTACGTGCTTTCCTCTTACCAACTCTACCTTAGTATCCTCCTTTTCAGGCTATATAATAATGTAGGAAAATATCTCTACAAGTATATATTCAGGTCGATATGTATATAAAGCAACATATATGTACATGTGTGCGTGCTCATGCTCAGTCACTTCAGTCATGTCCAGCTCTTTGCAAACCCATGGACTGTAGCCCGCCAGGCTCCTCTGTCCATGGGATTTTTCAGGCAAGAATACTGGAGTGGGTTGCCATTTCCTACTCCAGGGGCCCTACCCGACCTAGGGATTGAACCCCGCATCTCTTGCGTCTTCTGCATTGGCAGGCAGATTCTTTACCACTGTGCTACCTGGGTAAGCCCAAAAAACAAATGAACATTCTTAAATAGTCAATTTTGCTCTGAATATCAGAAATCTTAGATTTTGTCCTGATTTGACACTAACTCAAATTGGGCAAGTTACTAAAAAGTCCAAATAAAAAGCTTCATATTTGACAATCATTAACTGAGAATCTGTTAACCACTCCTCTGTCAACAATATTATGCCTTAGATATTGGTTTAATTATGCACAGAATGAAGTGTGCATCCTGGCTGATACATGAAATGCCTTCTAAGTGATAATATACTCTGAATAGTAATGCTGAAAACTGAATCATCTGAAACTGTGAACTGGCATAAGATTACTTTCTAATGTCCACTTTCTTAGTAATAAAATGTTGGCCACTGCTGTGAAAAAATGGAGAAACAAACATTTTAAAAGCTTAGTAATATTGAGAAGAGACTGTGAAGAAGAAATAATGTCATACTTTGCTGATTGGAGAGTAAAGTTTCTGAAACTGCTTTGGAGAGCAATTGCTAGAATATTTTAAAATAACAAAGTGCTTATTTTATGAGTGTTTACACTAGAGATTTGCCCCATAGGAGGTGAGTACAAAAATGTTTTATTCATTTATTTGTTTTATTCATTTATTCATATATTTGTAGTAATTACAAGTGTGATAAAGCTAAATGTCTTATCAAGTGGCTATTGGCAAAAACCACAGCATACCAAGAAATATTCTTCAATAATTATATAAGTTTGTGATTAACATAGGTGTATGGATTTGTCAATATAACCAAGGTAGATTGTTAAGTAATAAAAAAACAAATGCAAAATGGTACACATAAGTTATATTTTAAAACACCATGTGATTTATGGTAAAGACAAACTCAATCCATGGCAGAGATCTGGCTGATTATAGCTATCTGAGGGGAGGGACGGGGCTTTGTAGTGATGTTCAAGGAAGATTTTATCTATAATGCTGACTTTTGTGTTTTGGCTGCACCACAAGACATGTGGGATCTCAGTTCCCTGACTAGGGATCAAACTCGTGTTCCCTCTATTGGAAGCACCGAGCCTTAACCACTGGACCCCCAAGGAAGCCCCTAATGCTGTTTTTAGTGCATATGTATTTATAATTATTGGAATTTGATTAAATTTAACTAAAATAATGGGGATTTTTTTTTTTCCCATTTATAATAGTGCTGTGATCTGAATGCTTGTGTTTCTCCTGATTTTGTGTTGCAATCCTAATACCCAATGAAACTGCTGTTAGGAGGTGGGGTCTTTAGAAGGTGATGAGGTCATAAGGGCTCTGAATGAGATTGAGGTCCTCATAAAAGAGAGCCAAGCGAGGTACCTTGCCCTTCTATGTCATGAGGACATAACAGGAAGTCTGTAATCTAGAAAAGGGCCCTCACCCAACTGTGCTGGCACCCAGATCTCAGACTTCATAGCCTTTGTCAGCCAGCTAGTGCATGCTCAGTCAGGTCCAACTCTATGCAATCCCATGGACTGTAAGGCCACCAGGCTCCTCTGTCCATGGATTTTCCAAGCAAGAATATTGGAGTGGGTTGCCATTCCCTACTCCAGGGGGTCCTCCCGACCCAGGGATCAAACCTGAGTATCTTGTGTCTCCTGCACTGGCAGGTGGATTCTTTACCAACTATGCCAAATTCATAGCTCTAGAATGGTGAAAAATAAATTTGCTGTTTATAAGCCAACCCGTTCTGTGGTAATTTCTTAATAGCAGCCTGAATGGACATAAGATATATAGCCACTGAAATTTCATATAACACACATTCCTAAAGTTATACTTTAAAATATAATATGACTGGCCTGTATTAAGAAAGGTATGAAGCTCTATATCTGAGGCATCCATGGCACTAATACACAAACAAAAGGGAAGAGATAAACTCTTTTTTGAAAATTTAAGTTTTAAATTATTTATATGATTTCACTTACTCTCAACATTAAAATTAATTTCCCTATTCTGGTTTGGGAGTGATGAAAATTAACATCTCAATAGAGATGGGATTTCCTTCAAGAAATAAACAGGTGAAATACTAAAGTATATTCAGTAAAAGAAGAATGAATGGTGGCTTATTCTGCCATATTTCAAAACAAAAAAGTAAGTACTTGAACATAACAAAAGAAAAACTCTAGATATATGCCTGAATTAATAGGGACGTGGACCATTTTAAAAATGGACTTTTAAATGAATTGGGAGGGATCATTTTAAAATGGTTATAAAGGAAGTAAATACACATTTGAGAAAAAAATAAGTTTAGGACAGCATCTTACACCTTACAAAAAAGTGCACTTCAGTGTACACCTTAAACTTTTAAAAATAAAACATAAAAACCTTAAAGAAAGACTAGAACTTAATGTAAGTGAATATTTATCTACTCCTTGGGTTAAGAGTATGTTTCTAAAATTTTAAAATAGATATAAAAACATAAAGGGAAAATTAATAAATTTGTCTAGTTAATGAAAACAGCTTCATATTCAAAAATATATGTAAAAGATGAGTGAGCTCCAGAAATATATCTAGCATATTTGGTAGTCAAAGAATGAAATCTTTAATATATGTAAAGAATTTTCAAAGAGGAAATGCACAAGAAAATGCCATATTTTAAAAAATAGATAAACGATAGTTCAGAGGAACACTCTTAGACCCTGAAAATCTGGCAGCAGAATTATTATGCATGTATACCTGGTAACAGACCAATCTTGCTGCTTCTCTTTGCTGATGGTATACTCCTCTGAGTAACATTTAAGAAAAAAGAATGCATTAATTTTTGTTTGCATTCATTTGAACAGAAGTGTATTGAGCATTGGTTAATTGCTTCTGGTATGGTGATGTAAGCTTCTAGTATAGAAGAGCAGTAGTAGAGAAGTTATTCAGCTGTTTTCTTAAAAAGAACATCTCAGTACGAAACGTGTCCCTGGCAGATGTGTATCTTACTAAGAAACACAGGGACCAAGGAAATTCAACCAACATGCTCGCCATTTAACCTTAACCCTGCTCTAGTAGTCATCTCACTTCTATAAGTTTCACTTTCTTAGCTGAGTAACTGCTGAACTTATAGAGGGTGTCTTGTTTCCTCTGGCCAGTGTGCAAACCATCTGAAATTCTGTAATTCAAGGCATTTTTTTTTTTTTTTAGCCTGGGTGCTACAGTATTATATTTAGATTTTAGAGGGGAGTGTCCAGAACTGAAGAAGGAAACAGGAAGCTTTGTGTGGGCAAGGGAGAAAGTTGTTGCTCACTTGCTCAGTCGTGTCCCACTCTTTGTGACCCCATGGACTGCAGCACACCAGGCTTCCCTGTTCTTCACCATCTCCCAGAGTTTGCATGAACTCATGTCATTGAGTCGATGATGTTATCCA